>NC_056727.1:1231973502-1232273502 GCF_019279795.1 Protopterus annectens | reverse complement strand
CTGGAAACTGAACCCATGGGATAAAGCATGCAAAAATTGAACCTTAACTTATTAATTGACATTGCCACAGGAAAACAACCTTTCAAGAATGAGAATTAAAATTATTAATTTGGGAATGACTAGAGATATACTTCACAGAGGCCTGTGTATGTGTGTGATTTTACTTAGTCTTGGGAATGCATTCTTATGTAAAAGTCATTATTTCTGTTTGTAAATATACTTCAGATGGATGCTGTTAAATGAGCTGAGTAATATAGGTTAGAGTATGTTACATACATACCTCACAAGACATAAATGTCTTAAACACATAGTCTGGATATGTGATGAGTCATGATGATTATCAGAAATGCTTTGTGCCCATTATACATATGCAAGTGAATGTTATACTAAACATCATCATTGTCAAGTGTACGAAAGTGGACACACATTAACTTGAAGTTATATGTGAAACATTAAAGATATATGCTAAATGGAAATGTTCACTTATGCAAGCATTACCAAGAAACGTGTTTAACATTATCATTTTTCTTTACTGTTACAGTCAAAGTGTTGGTAAAACTGAAAGGGCTTTAAAAGATCAACACCTAAGGGATACTAAAAACAAAACAGTAGAAACAGCCTTTATTTAAACACATCCAAAAGTACAATACCCATGTCTTTAAGTTTTTTTAATTGACATACCTGATTTTAACCCCAGGGGTGGACCTTGGAATAGTAAGTTGGCATGGAAAGAGTCCAGAGTGGCAGATTAGAACCAGTGCCACCAGACCCTATGGTCTAAATGATGGTATATCCCTTTCCTGTTTCCAAGTTTTTAGCTAAAGAAACATTTTGTTTTTAAATGTTAAGTCTGCACTGAATCTAATGTGCTTTTGCTCAACAAGAGGCAAGGCTATGCTACCTGCTTTTCTTTATTGTTTCCCTGTTGTGTGACAGGTTTATGAAGATGTACTTTAATGCAATTGCTTAGGCGCATACTTTGTTTTTTTCAATGTGTTATTTATGCAACTGTGATAAATATTTTAGATAAGTTTGCAAGTTTATGTGATTCTTAATGTTTACTAAGAGATGTTTGGTTTGATGTTACTGTACCTTTAAATTCAAATGCCCTTTGGTTACCTTTTCCCGGGCTTTTGTGTTTAAATTCAGGACGTTTGATATATTCTTTAATCTGATGAAGTCCCTTTTGACTTTGGGATGAAAGCGCTCAGGTTTTACTGGTTTTTACAATAAATTAATTATTTTACCTTTTGGATCCTACATTCTTTGGCAACCTTGCTAGTGTGGATTATTGTGAGCTGTGGACCTGTTCCTACTTTGGGAACACATGAAATGAATCACAGTGTATATCTAGCAATGAGAAGACCTATTGCTGCATTACACTGATTCATTCAAACTTCTCACATCTCCTTGCTACATCAATACTATCATGTATGTGTCACACTGTCAGGATGTTAGCTAACACCATGGGAATGGAGAAGGGCACAGGGAACACCAGAAATGCTTTCATTGCTCACACAGCACACACAATTAATACTGACATCATTTCAAATGACTTTTAACTGTCTGCCACTTTTAGTCAATACTGACCTTACTTCAGTTTTGCCACCTCAACACATTCATACACCAAAATGAGTATAATGATTTATTATGACCTCCCTCAGTAAAATGATCTGTGAACAGCTTTTGAACCCTGCATCACTTGTACTGTCTTTCGCTAAGCTCAATACCTTTACACATTATGCCACAAAGTCAGGAGTGTGACAACTTGAGTTTCTTCAGTCAGTATTCTCCAGGCTGCTGAGGAAAGTGTAACAATGCCAGACTTCATTGCTCTTTTGATGGCAGTCCAAATAAAATTGGCCAGATTTTATGTTGAGTAGTGAAATGTTGTTCACTGCTATTCATTGCTGTCAGTCAATGTAGGGCAATGTCAAATGGTGTGCAAATGATAATATGGAAAAAATAAATTAGTGATCAAATACTTTAAATGTACATTTCAGATGTTTAGGCAACTTAGTTATCTTGCAACAGGAACCTGTATGGATTTGAACACTGAAACAAGGGTAGTAAGAACAATTATTTAAGATAATTTCTTATAATTGCTACAGACAAGGACATATATCAGCAGAGAGAAAAAGTGTTTAGATATACTGATAATATGGGATTGAATCAAGTCAGATTGAAAGTGCAAGAGGAACAAGTTATGAAAGTTCCCCTTTCTCATTTGACAGTAAATGTCTGTATGATTGTTATATTACCAGTAGTTAGGGTATCCATGCACTCACACAATATTAAACAAAGACTGCAAACGCTGCAGGTGCATTCCTCTCTTTCTTTAAGGTGTCACATTCCAGTATCTCTGCTTTCATAAGAAAAATTCTGTCTGTTTTATTGCACATTATCTGTATCAATGCCTAATGTTCTTCCTTGAATATGAACATTTCTTGCTAAGAGGCAGTAACTGTGGTCATTAAAATTAGTCTTTGAATGTTAGGATGTACTTTCAAACTTTTTAAGTCTCTTCTCCCTGATATACCCTCAGTAGGTATACATCAAAGAGGGAAGACTGTGAAACCCTGATTATTCCTGTGGAGTAATCATAGACACCTGCAAGTTATTAGCAGGGAACACTTCTCAGTGCTCATCCTTGCATTGCTAGGGCATGTGTAGGTCCTTATACCACATTTACATTTTCTGCACTTAGTGCAGATTGTGGTATTCAGGGATACTAATGATTTAACACCTCATTTGCAAAAAAGATAATTGTGTAGCTAATGTCCTTGTTATCATACCAGGGAAATGGTTTGGATCAAGAGAGCTGGATACTGCTAAATAAACATAACTTTTGGAGAACTATTTTTTACAGTGCTGTATTGTCAATGCATGTTTCTATTTCTTTAATAATACTTTTATTTTAATATTAAAAGATGAATTTTACTTGCCACTGAAAATATTTTTTTATCTTATAATTGTTTTTCCTTTATCGCCTTCTTTTGGCATAGCCATGCCTGTATTGCAACTAGTTATGTTACAGAATGCTACATGACTTGTATTTTTTACTTTGTATTTAAATGTTTGCACAGTTATTGCAGATGAATGTATTATAACTTTGTAGGAAGATCCAGCATTTTTACCTGTGTTGGCGGAAAGGAAAATGTGTTACATTTGTAGATTTCTACCTGACTGCCCTCCACAACAGTGGAGATAGCACTCATAATCATTTTGTCTTACATTTATAATGTTACATTTTCAATTGCTGCTGTTAATGCTGCAATGTATTACGCAGTTAAATCTGTGTTATCTGCATTACAGAACTGTTACAGATTGCTGTTATTTGATTTAGAAAGATGTATTTTGGGAGGGGGCTGTCCTAACTTGTCTGTAGTTATAGGGAGCATGAACTTATAAATCGTTGCTTGCATGATGGATGCATTCATTCACAGCCATCCTGTCACTGTATTATATATGTAATTACATGTGTCTATTTTCTGTTTCATCTCAAACAGTGATATGGCACCCAAGAAGAAATATGTACCCCACAAGTCACCATACACTTACGCAGAAAATGAGGTCATTATCCAAGCCTTATGTTGCCATGGAGGTTTTCTGTTAGGAACAGGTAGAGGTGACCAATCTGCCTGAGACAGGATATAGCAGCAAGTGGTCATTTACATTAATGGTGTTCGCGGGCATGGGAGAACTTACTCTGAGATATGATACCAGGCAAATGATATGATAATCTCTGCCTGCAGTAGGGAGTGGCAATTACCCAGGAACAGGTGGCTATAGGTGGTGGTCCTGCTACTGAACCACCTGTCTACTGTCAGAGATGCAGATAGCTCAACAGCAGGTTATCACAGAATCCTTGATGTTGGTGCAGATGTGGACAACAGACCCAGAGTATCACAAGCACACCTTCCAGGTATGCAAAATGCAAGTGTCATTATTATATATTTATATGTGTATATGTTAGATATTATACACATACACACGCTCACACATGCACACACACACACACACACACACACACACACACACACATGAACATATATATATATATATATATATATATATATATATATATATATATATATATATATACATACATACTACTGCCAGCAATAATTGTGAGTCAGACTGGAGAACTAGAGGAGGTTTTTTTGGGGGAGAATACTACTGTTCACTACATTTATGTCTAGGAACATTTTTAATCTGCACTTGTTTAGGGGATTGTTCTCTTCTTCTTTTTTGATTTGCATTGTAATAGTTAATCAGCCTGTCATTTCCTTTCCTCACATACAGGCCCATCTGGATAGCAGGCACATATTCAGTTATTGGTATTACTGTCTATAATGTAGATTCAGGTCAATATAATGTGTCTTTTGGCTTTTCTCGGTTAGGGATCACCACAGCGGAACTCCGGTCCGCTAATGATTGGCAGTTGATTTTTACGTACCGAGTTGCCAGCCCTGATGCACAGCCTTCAATGAAGGAACGCCCATTCACGCATGTCTCCATGCAGAAGATGCTCTAGCTGAGAGTCGAACCGGACAGCGTCTTACTGTGAGGCGACAACGCTACCGCAGCACCACCACCGCGTGAGATTAAAATTTGTGTTGCTTTAGCATCTGTTAGATTTTAACATACCTTTCATATAAGGAAAATTTAGGATAGATTTTATTCTCTATTTTTCTGTTTATTGTGTTTATTGCTTGTTACCAGAGGTGATCCTAAGTGTGGCACTGTAGAACTCCTACGACCTGATGTCAAATTATCTGATGATAATAGCCTCTGATTATGGCAGTGATGAAGAGGCACATTCTGGGGGTGCAGAGGGTCAATCTGACACTGAGGCTGTGGCCCCACATCCCCTGCTCATATTTCAGACACAGTCGGCACACCTATGCATACCCATGACATGGAGACCTCTGATATATAGGACAGGTTGAGGGTGACACCATTGAGAAGGGTAGTGTGGTTACTCCAGCTGCATAGCTGGTTGCTTCTCCCCATAGCCATCATTATGGCATGGTGCTACACAGAAGGGTTGGTAGGGGTGCTCAGAGGAGGCCTGCTGCCCACCCTCCTTCTGATGCTGGTATGTCATTAGATGCCATCAGTCGTATGTGTAGAGCCATAGTGGAGGCAAAAGTAAGTTCCATAATGGCCACAGAAGAGACAGTGTGAGTACTAAACATCATGTATTTTGATGTTAGTGGCTCCCTGAACCATGTTGGCAGCTCCATGGACAGGATTAAAGACACACCGAATTGGGCATCTGAGATGGAACATCTGTTGAGGAACGGTGGGCATCTACAGACTAGACAGCTGCTATGTCTTCTGATGTTAGCAAATGTAGACATGCAAGATCCCACTCCCATAGTGACACTACATTCACTGCTCCATCAGTGATTGTGGTATCCACACCCAGACATGGTGGGCCATGGGTAGTGGTCCTGCATGTAACTGTGAGGAGACCTCATCCAGCAGACATCACTCCCATTCAGGTAGTACCCCTACTTCTAGCTAGGGTGGTGAAAGTAGCAGTGCAACTCCTGGCAGAGGTGTTTTTTGTGGTAGAGGACAAGGGCGCTGAACTGATTGTTCCACCATGTGTAGCTCACACCTGTCCAAGATGCCAGGACATAGTGCTTGCACAGTGCTTTATGGTGTTCATGTAGACACACACACACGCACGCACACGCACACACACACACACACACACACACACACACACACACACACAAAACACACACACAAATGTCACTTGTCCATACCACATCATATACATGCAAGCTATCTAAACAGTACTGTTAAGTGCTATACATCTGTTGTTACTGGCCCTGAACACAGTACACTGATAGATACATGTGTATCTCACACACTCACTCCTTTGGTGTCAGCTTTCCCCTCCTACCACTCCACCATCACCTTGTGCAAATGATGATGACTGAGCCCTGCCCTTTGCATATGTGTTTGTGACTTATGAATAGCATATATGTCTGATGCACACAGTGGATAGCTATTGAACGATTGTTTATTCACATTCTTGCACTTTCAATATGTATTGCAGAAGGAAAGCTGTTGATTTCCCGTTCCTACTCATTTGTGAATGATTGCTTCTCTAATAGTTAAATTGCACTATATTTCTGTTAGTATTGTCATTACAGCAGTGGAAGCATTAGGTACTTCAGTCTTCCTTTTTGGTCTAGCTGTGCAAATGAGGGTATAATTAACCTGTCCTGTGTTTTATAGACAGTGGTCAATTGAAATACATGATGTATAGTATTATTTGTAATACGTACTGTGCATTGAAAACATCTGACAGTAAAGATATTACTAACGTTACAGCACACCTCAGACAAATGCTCCATTTAGGGGCATATACATATTTCCATATGACAGTAATCAGTTATAGGTTCATAAGTTCATAGGTAGGTACTAGGCTATCTGCCTGAGGGCATTTATAAGCCTAGCCAGAGTGTGTCAGCTTTCACCACCCCATTGATTAATTAACTGAGCTTCTGTCAAGAAGAGCCAATGAAGTGATCCCAGGGGTATATTTTCTGTTACCCATCCACTCATCAAGGTTTCTCTTGAAGAGTGTTAGTGAAGGGCTCTGCCTAATGTAGTTAGGAATTTTGTTCCAAAGCATGGGGAGTCTCTGTGACAGGAATCTATCCCTCCAGCATGTTCTATTTATTGTTGTGGTGAGGTTTAGCTCACTAGAGCAAGTGGCTCGCAGTGACTTGGATTTCTTTAGGTGGAGCATGTCCATTAATTCTGAGTTGGACATGGCTTTGTAAAACAGGCAGAGATCACCTCTGAGCAAGCGATATGTGACTGAGTACAGCTGGAGTTTTTCCAGTTGGGCTGCATAGGACATATGTTTGAGGCCAATAATCCTCTTGGTGAGGTACTTTTGTGGTATTTCCAGCTGTTGGAAGTGTCTTGTGAGGTACATCCCACATGGGGCATTGTATTCTATGATGGGTCTGATGAGTGACGAGTAGAGGGGCACTATAACCTCTTTATTTCTCTATGCGAACCCTTTAGTAATTAGATGGGCTACATAGAAGGATTTCCTAACTACTTTGGCAATATGATTGTCAAAGGAGAGATTACTATCTACCTGGGTCCCCAGATCTCTTATTACCTCTTCTGTATTAAGGGGGCTGCCACCTATGTGGTAATTCATGGGTGTTTTGTTTTTCCCAAATGGGATGACTACGCATTTTTTGGCATTTAGCTTGAGACCATGACTTTGACACCAGGTGTCCATCTCAGTAAGGCCCTTTTGGAGAATGTCCGTGTCAGCCGGAGAGTCAATTATGGCTCCCAGTTTGCAGACAATAACTTTATTTTTCTTTACACGTTTCACACATATCTTGCCATTGGTTGGGAGGGTGGCCTAAAGGTTAGAGTCAATTATGGCTCCCAGTTTGCAGACAATAACTTTATTTTTCTTTACACGTTTCACACATATCTTGCCATTGGTTGGGAGGGTGGCCTAAAGGTTAAAGTGTTTGCCTTGCAAGCACAAGGTGCAGGGTTTGAGTCTCACAAGGGATAATTGGCTAGGCTTAAAATGGCTCACAAGGGCAGTTAGCTTAGTACTAATCTATGAATCTATAGGTTCAAACCATGTCCTTAGGGGTTGTCGTTGTCTGATGTTATCAAAACACATTCATTATATAATTAAATAAAGGTTGTGGAGTTTCACAGGTATTTGTTTTGCTATTTGTATGTGCATGGGATCTTAGGCTTTGATCTAGTCAGTGATTGTATGTGCTTGCCCTTAGCCACAGCCAGGGCATACTGGGCATGCCTCCATCTGCCAGCACCATCTGCAGCAGGTGGTTCTCCATTAGACTCCTCATCTGTACCTGCTACTGGCCCTGCCCCTAGTCCATGGAACTGTGATCCTCACACTCAGTGTCCTTGTTGAAGCTGTTTCCTAAGAATTATATTGTGTAACATGGCACAGACTAAGTATTTTGGCAGAGGTGCCTGAATCATACTGCATTGCACCTCCTGATGTGTCCAGTCACCAGAACCTTGATGTAAGCAAACCAAACACACATTCTATGACATTTCTACTTTAAGCATGGGCCTCATTGTATCCATGCTCAGTGGAGTTGTCTGGGTTTCTCATGGGTGTCATGAGCCAGGGCTCCAGTACATAACCCGCATCCCCCACTAGATGCACTTGAGGAATGTCACCCCTAACAAATCTGGTGTGCATCTCACAAGTGTGTTATATGTGTGAGTAGTGAAAAGTGTCTGAGTTACCTGCACAGACACTGCAGATGATCCTTTGGGCATTATAGACAATCTGGCTGTTTATAGAGCAGAAGCCTTTTCTGCTGATGTACCACCTTCCCTGTTCACCGGATCATATGTTTATTTCTGTGGTTGTGCAATGTATGACTCCCAACTCTTTATGGAAGTGTGCTACTGCATAGAATTTGTGCATGGTTCTTGCTCTCTCCTGTGGAATGCATGGGAAACAGATGTGATCCTGTGCATGAAGTCGCACTGCATTCAAAAAATAATATTCTAGAGGCTGATGTATATGACACCTCTAATACATCTCCTGTGAGTCTCAATACCAGTAGCTAGTATATGTAATCCTACATATGCCTTTGTTTCCACTGGAATGGGTTCTCCATGATTTCGCTAGGGTCTGAGGTGGGGACAGCAGAGGTTGCATAATACCACCACTGTTACCCTGTCCACCCTGTACCTCTCAGCAATGTCTGTGTTATGAGGTCCATAACAAGTCAAATGGGGTCTAAACATCCTTTTTCTTCTTGCCCGAGGTCTGGTAGCAGAAGCAGCATCCTGGTTTAAAGCCTGTTGCACATACAGCATAATAGCAGCAGCAGCCCCTAACACATTTTTTTCCCTAAGTATAATTATGCTGTATTCCAAACAGTTTTTGTGTACAGGGCAAAAACTTACACTGAATATCTCTGCCATATTGTCTCAGTTAATTAGCATGTACTTTGTCTCTTTATGCTTTCATTAGCACATTCTGCCACTTCCCTTTGTTAAGCAACTCTGTATTTTGTGTAGAGCCACTTAAATACCAAACAGCATGTTATCGCGTAGCTGTTAATAAATCTGTCCCTCTGTGCCTGCACATATAAATATACTAACTCCAAAATTGCGTAGCCATGGAGTAAGTACAAACACATGTAAATGGGTAATATGTTCATAGTATTCATAGTTTAGTACTAAGCTAAATGTTCCCGCACAAAATCAAGCAACAATAAAAGTGAACTTGAACTGCAATTACATTTCAAAAAAGTAAAGAATAAACACCAAACTACACAAAACAAATGTACTTTAAAAGCTTTTAAAATAAGTGTTACGAGAGTTTCAATGCCACGTTAACTGCACTTCTTTTCCTTGACTCATCAATTACAGTTAAAATATAACAGCAAAAACAACACAGCAACACTAAGTTAATGGATGTAACTGTATCTTACACTATCTACAAATGGAATGAAACTGACTTTTGCATAGGCAGAATATCTGAATTTATCATAAGAGGTTTTTTGTCATCACCAGGACACCATCTCCACAGAAGTTGTAAATGAATTTCAAAGTCCAAGATTTAAATCACATGTGTTATCCTCTGTATCCAAGTCAACCATATGTCAAGAGAAATATAGAGTCCTACAGAATATCCACCGGCATAGATAATAATGACAACTGTCATGTCACTGGGACAACAGCAGTTCGGTATTGATTATGCAGCACCAACAATGTACAATTTTCTTTTCTTCTTGACTTGCAGTATATGTTTAGGCCTGTTTTACTATCAAATGTAGTTCACTGCCATCATCTCCATTGTGGCAGCTGCTGTTCTGATCATCAAGGTGGTAACAGAATTGCTATGAAAATACACATGATCAAAATTATTGTGTTATTTGATGAACCTCCAGGAAGTGAAGCTAGCAAAAGAGAGCAGAAAAAAGGAAGTACAATTAGTATTTAAAAACTGAGGCTAATTTTCTTCAGAAGTCAACAACTAATAAAACACCTCAACTAACAGTACCTTTACTAATAGTAAACCTCAAACTAATAGCCTTGTACAGATGCTGTTTGCCACTAATGCCTTACTTGCATTTTTAAATATTTACAAAAAGCTACACAATCTTACAGACACTCAAGTGCTCTTAACTGTGCTCTTAAATGTGTTATGAACTTAAGAAGGTCTTAACCTGCAGATGTAATGGATCCTACAGTTAAATTAAAAAAATCATGAATATTAAAGACATGTTGCCACATTTCAACAGTAACTCAAATCAGCAACCTCATATGATTGAAAAACAAATGACCTTGCAAGACTGATTTCCAGAAATAAGATTGCTGCATTACTGTTCTCATCTGATACTGTTTCCTTCTTACTGCACCACACCTACAACTATGCCACTCTGCTCCTTGACAGTGCTGCAACAGGGACTTCAACTCCCTTTCCAAGATGCAGCAATCATGGAGTCTGTTACCAAAGTCGTTAGAAGTTAGGGGGGAGTGCAGAGCGCATGGTTTCATGCATGTAGTGTGATGAAGGAGTGGATGGTTCTACCCCCTACCTCATACAGACAACATTTGAGTTTAAAAGATTATCAGTCAACAAATTAGTTTTACTCAGCTTCATTCACTCAGCTGTGATTCACTAGTCAACATTTCAGTAAGCCATACCTTACCACTAAAGCACATATACAAATATGGCTGTATGAGGAAAGCAGATTATCTATTAAAATCACTCAAAATGATTTAGGACAATATGTAAATCTGCATAATCTGTATTTTCTTCCTGATGTTCAAATACTGTCATACATTTTGGACTAACAGTAAGTGCAACTCATGAGTAGTGGCCCACACTAGTGGCCTTAATTTATATTTTTACCTACAGCATTTCTCAGCACTGTTTTATAATGGCTGAGATAATAAATGTGAAATTAAGAAACTGCAGTACTAATGGAGAAGTTGGCCCTATCTGCCATTTACAAGCTGCATCCTGACACACATATATCACGGTTACCTTTATTACCTTTATTAGTAGCAAAAAACTTGTATTTATATTACTTATTGTTGCTGCTGTTGGGAAACTGTACTCAGTCCCATAATGCACTTGTGCACTTATGCATTTCCTGGGTTAAGGAAAGTGTGCTGCAGCTCAGGTGCCTTCAGTTTTAAAATCCAGATATTGAAATAATTACAATCGTTATACAATGCCTTAACTTGTTGATAATGCATAGGTTTGCACACTACATACCAGTAACAGACTAGTACACTCTCAAGACCGTGACTTTGATTTTCCTGTATATGTGGATTTGCACGGTGAGTTTTACAGCACATTAAGATTATTAGTTGCACCTGGAACTATATGCACTATGACATACAATGGAACTAAATATGTGACATGTAAATCAAAGCAAAAACTTTATGTTGAAAAGTTGGGTAAGGGTATCCAGAGATCCCCTAAGAATTTGAATGAACAAAGGTCCTGGGTTATTAATTGTGTAACTACTGGTAATTCGGAGTCAGATGATACCTCCTGGCCAGTTACATTGACACACATCTTAGATAATGAAAAGGCATTACACAGGAGGCACTTTAACTCATTACAATCCCATAGCAATTCTGCACCGCTTTATAGTATAAATGCAGCAACTGCATACAGCCATTGCTGCTGTGTGCATTAAATGTCTGTTTCATACAGTGTGGTGCCCCACTTCTTTGAGGTTCATTGTTATAACATATGTCCTGCTATATTCTGATTTCTATGTCCAACAAAACAAAAACTGTTCCTGGAATGAACACATTACTGTATGAAGTAGCAAGCTTTATGACAAAGTATCCATTGAAACAACCCACCTGAGGAGAAACTTATCATCCTGGTCAGTGTCTGGTTCAGCATTTCATTTCTCAGGATAAATGTGTAGTTGTGGAGCAATGACAAGTTGTTTACCTCCATCACATGCCTCACAGTGAACAGTCCATCCTCATTAATAGAGAAAGAATGATTTGATCCAATAGCAGTCAGAAGATCTTCTGTTCTGTGCCAGGAAGTGTAAGCAAGGGGGTACCCTTCTGCCTCCATTATGAAGGTGACACTTGCCTTTTGAAAATTGATTATTAATAGTGGTTCTGTGTAATAAGCTGAAAAATACAGACAACACAAACAATATACAGTATTATCTAATACCCATCAACTTCTTAGTGCAAGAAATCTAGGCAAAGCCTAAAATAATGAGGGGACAAAGGCCCAAAAATAGGGACAGACTTTAAACATCACTCTTATAAACCTAGAAAGTTGCTAGAATAATACAACTTATGCATTTTCTGAAGGATATGAAGTCTGAACCTCATGTATTTCATTATTTAGTGACTTCAATCCTCAGTGATTTGCCAGAAAATCACAAATTTTTTGAGGAACAAACCAAAAATATGAGGTAAAAGTCTGGACATTCTGTGAAAATAAGGGCAGATGAGTGGTAAGAGTCACTGAAATATTTTATAAACTTATGTGTAAACTATTCAAAAACTGTAAAGAAAAATATTCCTGATGAAAAATTCTCTATTGCTAGTTCTAAACAAATTAATACTAAATAGCTTGGGATTACTTTATAGTTGCATTATTCTTTAACAGATTATGTGTCACATAAATCACAATGGTTGGCTACATAGTTAAAAGAGTTAAACCAATGCGCTGACAATAAACTATATGCCATAGAAATCTGAGTTTGACTACCATCCTCCATTTTCATACTGTTTGAATCAGAGCAAGACACTTAACCAGTGTAAAAGCACCTGACAGATACCATTCACAAAGCAAAAGGTACACATCAACTTACTATTCAGCAAGACAACTAGAGATAAACAGGGTTTTGTTTTTATGGAAACACTCCAGGAAGTAAGAAAGATATTTACTTTAATGTTAAGTGGGACCTATCTCAAACATTTTTTTTTATATCTGCACAATTTGCACAGATGAGCAATCATTATCGCTTTTTTATCTGACTTTCATCTGTGATGATATGAAAACCCATGTATCTCCACTCTAGAGTCCATTCCCACAAAGTATCGTAATAGCTGTGAAAGTTTACATTCACAAGTTGTACAAAAGCCACCACCAACTGGAAAACAAAGTTATATCAAAGTGTTCACAAACACAAATCCCAGCTAAGGTACTGTATGTAACTCTCAGTAATAATAAAAAAAATCAAAAACACCTGTCAGAATTTTGAAGTTTATTAAAACTATAAAATTACACATGACAAAATCTAGCAGCAAGCTGACTTTGAACCATATCATTCTTCATCAGAATTAATAAAAAGCATTAATTAAACATATGTGTGTGCGTGTGTGTGTGCGTGTGTGTATGTGTGTGTGTGTATGCAAATTGTCACATGAAATTTTAACGATTTATTGCATTCTTTACAACATAAAACTTTTTAATATCCAGCATTAGGTTGTATACTAATTACACAACTTGAACTACATCCATTCCAGGTATCAAGTCTATATTACCACTTAGTTTCCTGCAGTAATAAAATATCTCTATAATTACCATGAAACTTATTCACAGAGACATGCTGCAGCAACTGGAATATAAAATTGCGTAAAACTTCAGCACAAATAAATTACGTACATTACATTTTGCTGACTAGGTTAGTGCCACTAGGATAGTGGAATAATTTCAGAGTAGACCCAAGGTGGCATTTATAATAGCATGGCAATTTTTTTCCCATGGCACTGGGGAACTTCTGCTACTCTTGGTAGCAAAGGGAAGCATTTGTGTGTGATACAACAGAGTTCCCACTCCTGTTCCATGTGCTGAGTCAGCCTGGAGAAATGGGAAGAAAACATGCCTGATTCAGCTTTTGCTGAAACCAAAATGAAAATTGCTGGAAATGTAGTTGAAATGTTATGCATGTACCTAGTATTATTAATGTTCATGGTAATGCGGGGTTTGTGAAATACAGGGGTGATCCAAAGACTTGTTATTTTTGTGGAAAAATTATCACTTAATCAATGAATGTGGTAAAACAGGGCATAATGCAAAAAATAAGATTTAAAGTGCAAAAAATGCAGCAGTACTTGTCATTCATGGCTAGAATGTGAAATAAATGTGCAAGAAAATGAAAATTAAAATTAAGTTATAGAGGAGAAACCGAAGAATGTATTAAACAAGAAAATACACACAAAGATGTGACTGATAAAGAGGTTGTATATGAAGTTAAAGAAAGTAACAACTAATAAGAAACAGAGTAGACAAGTGAAGAAGCTGACTGGCGTACAGTAAGAAAATATTGATAGGGAAAAGAGTTAAAGGAAAAAAATAAAAAATATAATGCTTAGAGAAAATAAGAAAGGAAAGGGATAAAAAGAATTATACTAACTGTCCTTAAAAACTGAAAATATTAGCTTTAAATGTGAACATTATGACAAATCTTAAGAGCCGAATATGTATATTACAATGGTGTGCTGCAGTAGATGAACACATTACTGTTTTGGAAGATTTCAGATTATTAACAGAGGAGCAAAGAATACAAATTGAAAAACTTTGAAATGGTGCAGTAGTTTGGAACATAGGGAAAGAAACATGCTCGACCATATGTATATTATGTCAAGAAAGCATTAAAATATTAAATGTAACCATTGCAGAACTAGAGATGGAAAAATATGTATATAGAAGTATAGCTTTATATGCATATATAAGAAAAGAGAGAGAAAAATTATATTTAAAAATATTAATCCAATAGTATAGGCAATAAGAAACCACCAAGGAAAGTCCAGGAAAAACAAGTTTAATAAAAATGAGTAGGCATTAACAATATATGAAAAACCTGTTCTATTTTTGGCACTAATTTTCTCCCTTTTACTGCAATGTTTAAAATATTCTTTAACATGTAAATATGGACATTATAGTGGTGGGTGATTTTACTTGTAATTTAAAAAATATAAGAGCAATTCTGATGTTCAAATGGTTAAAGAAATTATGAGATGTGGAAAGTTAAGTGTCTGGGAGAATAACCACTGGATCTACAAAAGGAATGAGATTAGGACAGAAAGTGATTATTGTTTTTAATATCTGATAGTTTAAAAGTAAAAAAAAAATGAATTAAGCATGCTGAATTTTCAGATCATGTAGTGATATGGTTTAAAGTACAGGAAAATGAAGAATAAATAAGAAAAGGAATAGGAAAAGGAATAAAGAGAAGTAATGAAAAGGAATTAGATTTAGAAGAGAAAAAAAGAACTTATGGAATTATGGAAAAATCACATTAATGTGAGAGAGTTTTATAAAAATTGGAATGGTTGGTGGCTTAATTTTAAAAATAAATATAAAAAAGCATTTTAGAATATATAAGGTAAAAAAGAAAAAAGAAAAAGAGAGATACAAGGTTTTAAGTAAAGAAACATTCAGAGACTTATTAGAGAAGAAAAATTCCTTTTATGAAAAACAGAAATACATAAAATGAAGCAAATTAAAATTAACAACTTGTTATATAAACAAAAACATGGTTTACAAGGAAAGAAAGAAGAGGTAGCACCATATTTGAGTAAAATAATAAAAGAAGGAAAATAAGAAAATTAAAGAATAAGGCAGGGTAAGCAAATAAGACAGCAAGTAGGAATATACAAAATAATTAAAGAATGTGTATTGGAATTTGTTAAAAGAGAAGAAAATGTAGAGCAAATGTATAAAGGCGAAAAATTAAATAACAAAGATAATGAGTATTTAGAACAAAAAATAACTATGAAAGAACTGAATGAAATTCTAAAATATATTGACATGAATTCTGTAGCAAGATTGGATGGAATTGAACCTGGTATGTATAAAGAAATGAAGGAGTACAAAAAATAATTTTTGTAGAAGTTATGAATGAATTGTTAGAAATTGGAATTAAAGAGAAAGAGATATGTACAGGAGTTTAAACTTTGTATTTAAAAAGGAAATAAAGAGGAGATAAAACAATGGAGACCTATAACATTGAATAATATGGGATTACAATTTTTATGAGAATAATAACAAAATGTATTAGAAAGAAAAGGAAAAGAAAGTCAAGAGTTCTTAGGGAGAAGAGAAATAATTGATGGTATCATAAACAAAAATGTAGGAACAAAAGTTATTATAGGGGATACAAGTAAAACATATAATAATATTCAATATAAATCATTATGGGGAATTTTGGAGGCATATAATGTAAGCAACAAATATTGCAAGTAATAAAATCTCTTTATGAAAGGAACTATGTGAAATTAAATGCAAATGGCTGGATTGGGGAAGAAATAAAAATAGAATGTGGAATAAGGCAGGGCTGCCCAGCTAGTAGTGTGATTTTCTCATTAGTTATGAATGTAATAGTGAAGGAAATTAATAAAATGTCAAGTAGTGGTGGATACAAAATGATTAAGGAAATACGATTGTCAGTAATGTATAATTAGGCAGATGATATTGCATTAATTGCTAAAAATAAATATGGATGGGTAAAGTAAATGAAAAATTAATTATAATTTAAAAAAATGGTTTAAGTCTAAATAAAAAAGTAAAGGATTTGGTTTTAAAGGTATAACAGGAGGTATTGAGTTCAATGAAATATATATAGCTATATTAGAAATAATATTTGGAAGGAATGAATACAGACAACAAAAATTGGATAATACATTCAAGGAGTAAAGGATATTACTATTTTTTGAAAATCATATAGATTTTCATATAGAAAAATGCACATTTGTTGAACATCATGGTAATATAAAAAGTTTGGTATGTTGCTAACAGCTATACAATTCCTAATAAGCATGAAAATGAACTAATGATTACTATATATTTCTTTTATATGGAGTTCTAAACTGAATCCAGTCAAGAGGGATTCTATATATGAAAGATGATCAAGGATGCTTGGGTTTAATAAGCCCAATAGTACATGCAGCATGTTTCATTTAATATAAGGGGGTCCTATTGTTGTCATGGATGCTAAGTGCTACTTTACTACTATGGTTAATATGTTACAACAGGATAGCACTTATTTAGAAATCTCAACAGATATAGTATATGATATGCAACATAGAATTTTTTGTACACTGGAAGAATGTTTACATATGGGCTTAATAACTAAGGAATCGTTTAATTACTGCATTGTTGAATGTCCAATTATACCTAGGTTGCAAGGACTTCCAAAAATTCATAAAAATGCCCTAACTCCACCGTTTAGGCCCATAGTGGCTGGATCTAACAGGCCAACTGAACCTATATTGATTTATTTAGACGTACAGCTGAAGAAAGTGCTATCTAATTTTGATTATGTATTAAGAGATACTGAACAGTTTTTAACTAGCCTCTATGACACCACAATCGGGATAGATAACTTTAGTAATATTATTTTGGTTACCTTTGATGTGGTTGCTTTATTCACGTCCATCCAGAATAATAAGGGATTAGAGATGGTTAAAACTTTAATGATAGAACAAAAATTGGTGGACAAAAATAAAGCAGATTTGTTATGCATGCTGTTAGAAATAGTTTTTGATAATAATATTTTTTCTATTTCAAAATATTTGCTACAAACAGACAACAGGCGTAGCAATGGGTACTAGCTGCGCTGATACTTATGCTAATTTGGTAATGGTAGCCTGGGAGTTAGAACATCTGTTATTAACACCTCAAATAGTATATTATAAAAGGTTTGTGGATGACCTTTTTATTCTTTGGCAAGGTGATGAAATGTCTCTGTTTCGGTTTTATGAGAGAATCAATAATAGTATTGATTTTTTAAAAATTCACCATGAAACACTCCCGGGAAAGTATAGATTACCTGGATGTTACTGTCAATGTTAAACAAGGGATTTGTAGCACTACTGTATACAGGAAATCCTGTTATAAACCATCTTATTTACACAGGGACAGCATGCATAATCCTAGAGTTTTCCACAATATTGTGAAAGGGCAAACAATGCGTACTTCGAGACCGTGCTGTAACCAGGATATATTTAATAATGAATTAATTAAAATGAAAACAAATTTTGTTAAAGGAGGTTATGATGAACTTGAAATCAACAAAATTTATAAGCAAGTGGACTCGCAAAGAGGAGGTCAAGCGAAACCCTATTTTTCACATAGACCAAGAGATCCTCAGAATATTAATTCTAAAACAGCACTTACTAAGTTACCCATCATCTTACCTTATGCTATGAATGTGAATAGAATAGAACAGGTCATAGCTCAAAATTGGCACATTTTGTTAATAGATGATCTTACTGCAAGTATAGTGGGTGGACAACCGACTTATGTATATAAGAATAAAAAATGTCTGAAACATCAATTATGTTACCCCACCACTTTGACTGAGAAAAGAGAGGTGATGTGGCTAGGCACAAGAAGATGTGGCAAATGTGCACAATGCCAATACATTGATGAATCGAGATTTTTTTAGGCACCCTGACACTGGTTATTTATGGGAGTTAAGAAATTCTAGTACTTGTATATCTAAAAATCTAGTGTATATAGCTACCTGCATGGAATGTTATTCATTCTATGTAGGCAAAACTAATCGCTCCCTTTGTGAACGGATTAGGGACCATATGTACTGCACATCTAAGGGGTTTATATATAGTGCTTTAGCCAAACACACTCTACAACTAGGAGAGAATCATCAGTTTCAGTTCCAAGTATTACAGCTACAAGAAATAAGTGTTAGAATGGGTGATCTAGTTAATAATACAGAAACTTTAGAGAGTAAATGGATTTTAAGGCTAGGTGCACATAGGGGGCGTAGTCTTAATGACACAGTCCCTTTGAAACCTATACTAAAAAATAGAAGGATAAAATGAAATGAATTATTACTTTTGTTGTTTATATTTATATTTATATTGATATTTATTTACCCATACTTATCTATTGCTGCTTAGGCATTTCATTACTTAGCATTCATTGTATTTTGTCCTCACTGTTACACTTTAATAGCAGTTGTATTTCCTTGCATTGTATGCATTCTACTGAGCATTTAATACTTAAAGTTTAGCTTAGCTGTTGAAAATTCCTCTCTAGTGAACTAATTGTCTTGTTTAATTGATTGATTGCTGCAGCTTAGCTATAGGTTACTTTTTAATTGTTTTAATTGGTTTAATTGTTTTAATTGTTTTAGTGTTTTAGCTATTTAAATCAAAGAATGATGGATTTTTGAATATATGTCTGAAGAAGCGGTTTTTATTGCCATGAAAGCGCTTACGTTTCCTTTGGCCTAATAAAATATTTGGATTTTACATCAATTTTATCCTGTTGCCTTCCTGATTTTCATCTCAGTTTGGGTGTGCTCGTATTTTATATAAGGTATTAAAAGGAGTTATGAAGGAAAATAAAAAACTTGACAGAAATTATACTATATTATAAATACAAAGAACTGTGGGAAGGAATGGAAGTTAAAAAAAGAAGTAAAAGCACTGTGAATGAAAAAAATGAAAGTGTGCCAAAACAAGACTGTGTTATAGAAAATAAAAAAGAATATTATGTGAGAAAAATAGAAAGGAATGGTACTTAAATATTATGGAAGCATTTTATTGCATTGATACATGGAAAGATTTAGAAATAGATAAGAAAAAAGCCATAATGATGAGACATAATAACTATAAAAAGATTAAAGAATATAATGATTTTTATGGAGATTGTTTATTAGAAAATTGCTGGTTAAGGCAAATATGTAGTAAAAAATCCAAAGCCTGGAAATGTTGAGGTAAAATACAGCATTTATTCCAAACAGGAAAAAAATCCCAAAGCTTTTGGGATCAACCCTTCATCAGTGTGTAAAAAAATAAATCAAATGCCTTCATTTAAATAGTAAATTCAAGCCATAAAACTAATCACATGACACAGTTGCATTAAGCACTTCAGTTTAAAGGCACATATACAGGTAAAATGTTAATGAAAGTCAGTAGAGACATAAAATAAGTAAAACACTTAACTAAGACCCATCCACATAAGATGTTATTTCAAAGTTAACTGGCTTTTTTTTTTAAATAGGTTTAATGCTTACTGCTGTATTTAAACCTGGAAAACAAACTGGAGTGTGGAATAAATGCTGCGTTTTACCTCAACATTTCCAAGCTTTGGATTTTTTTACTACTGTTTTGCATTTCATATCCTGCCTGGTTTACCTACATGCTGTTCTTGTTTCTTTGGTTATGGCAAATATGCCATATAAGAAAAAGTACGATAGAATATGTCATAAATGTGGAGAGTTTCAAACTACTGAGCATGTGCTTTTGAAATGGGAAAGAGTTAATAATTTGTGGAAATTAATGTGTAAACATAATAGGGTGAAAAGTTTGTTAAAATTTGAGCAAATAGATGTGGACATAATATAATTTGGTTATTATGGTGCACAAAAACAGGAAGAAAACAGGAGAAAGTGAACAAAATAGAGTAATATTTTATGTTTCATGGACTATATGAAACAAAAGACTAAATTAAATTAAATACAATGAAAAATGGACTTTGACAGAGATTCTGAAGAAAATAATGTTTTGATTGTTGAAAAAAGAGTGGGGGGATGCTTACATTGAAGTTTATAATGTATGGAGATTTGTAAATAAATGTAAATAATGCAAATATGTGAATAATATGTAATGTATATATCAATAAAAAATACTCTTTTTGTATGGGGATGCAATTTACTACTATGCTTCCTGCTTCTGGTCTGGGCACAAAGGCAGCTTGGAGAAGCAAGAAGCAAGCATGGAGGAGAAGGAGATATAAGTCATTTACAGGAAGAAAGAATGTGTAGCAATGAACAGGGCAATTGAGCCTTCTCAAGATAGTTTGTTTTCAAGAGATGAAAATGAAGATGCGAAAAAAAATTGAAGACATGGCAATCCAGGAGAAGGAAGGTGAACATACACAAGATATTGAGGTGTTATTTCAATGAAAGCTGTTTTAGGGTGAAGGAGAGTCACAGGTGGAGTGTACTGTTACAACCCTCCAATTGGGAGGGTTGTGAGATGTATATTTAAAAGACCTAATAGACCAAAGTGAACCAGAAAGTGAAAAGCAGTATTGTGGTGTGAAATAATGGAAAAAATGCAAGAAGAAGTACAAGAAATCAGGAGAGAGAAAAAAATGTATGTGCAGACTGTAAGAGAAGGAGAGAAGAAAGACATGAAAAGAAAACACCATGTAAGAGTAAGCAGTAAAATATAAAAAAAACTTGATAGATATGAAATATGGGATAATGTTATTTTACCACTTGGTATTGAACCCAGAGAGGTAAGGGCATTTATTTGTGTTAGCAAAGACTCTTTCTGTGACATTTTCTTTGAAGAAGCACAATACATGGAAAACGTTTTAGAACAATATGAGAAAAAAAGAAATGATAGTCCTTGGAAATCATATGCAGTACAAGCATTTAATCTTCTTTTGGCTTTTCCCAGTTAGGGGTCACCACAGCATATCACCTGTCTACTCATGATTAGCAGTGGAGTGTTACAGTGTTGAGTTGCCAGCCTGGTGCCCAACCTTCCACAGAAGGCACACACATGCACAAACTCATGCCTAGGGCCAATTTAGAGTGTCCAATCTACCAACAGCATGTCTTTGGGAGGAAACCGAAGCACCCAGAGGAAACCCATGCAACCACAGGGAGGACATGCAGACTCCACACAGAAGGCACCCCAGCCAAGAATCGAACCAGAGAACCTCTTGCTGTGAGACTACAACGCTAACTGCTGGGCCACTGTGGCCGCCCCAAGCACAAGCATTTAATAGACAGACAAAAAAAGAAAATTTACATAAAAGTTTGTATAGAGCCAGAAAAATACACTTTAAGAGACTATTTAAAAACTATGTGCAAAGAAGTAATGGACATTACAAAGTTTTATGACAATAGAGTTTGATGGACTGGGGGATGGGAATGTGGAGTAATTTTACAAATGTACAATGAAAAGATTTTACATGTGTTTAACATAATCAATGTGGAAGGAAATATGGGTTTGTAAATTACAGAGGACAGCCAAAAACCTGTTTCTTGTGGTAAAACTGACCATTTAAGCAATAATTGTGATAAAAAGAAATGTTTCATTTGTGGTAAAATTGGTAATGAAGCAAAAAAATGTGAACATAAAGTGTGAAAAAATAGAACATTCATGGATGGATTATAATGTAAAAGAGAAACATACACAGGAAAGAAATGTAAAACAGATAAGAGAGACTTTTAGTAAATAACATAGAAGAGACACAAAAAGAAAATAGAAATAAAGATATAAAGGTGGAGATAAAAGAGAATACAAAATATGAAAAAGAAAGAGAGAAAGAAGAAGAATTAAGTAATATAAACAAAGAAGGGGAAGATAAATGGATAAGAATCAAAAGTAAAAGAAATTCTGTTGGGAAAAAGAGTGAAAGATAGAAAACACAAATTTAAAAATATAGGTAAAAAAGAAAACAAAAAAGGAAAAGAATAAAAGCAATAAATACTTTTCTATAAGGTGATAATCTTAGCCATAAATGTGAATAGTATAAAGAATGTACAGCAAAGGTTAAGAGTGTTGGAATGGTGTAGATTGTTAGATATGGATATCACAATATTGATAGAATACAAGTAAATGGATTATGGGAAGGCAAGGTTGCATGGAATATAGGAGAATAAAAATGCTCAGGCAGAGCAATGTTATGTAAAGTACAGACATTCTCAATTACACGTTAGTAGTATTGGGAAGAATATTAATATTAAAGATGCAAGAACCAGACCTAGAGGGTGGTTACACTTCATGCCTATACTTTGCTAAAGCAAAGAGAGGTTATATTCAGGAAAATGCTTGATTATGTTGGTCTGAATACACAAGTTATAATATTGGGAGACTAACTGTGATTTAAGGCACAGAAGAAAAGAAGGGACAGATGTAAAGGTTATTTCAGACGTGATTAAAATCAGTAAGATGTGTTTATGGGGAAGCAAACATTGGACATACAAATTCAGAACTGATTATATTATCAGACAGTTTAAAAATATTACATAAAGCAGTTAAAATAATGGGTATCTCAGACCATGTAGCAATTTGGATAGAGATGCAAGAGAAAATAGGTTATATAAAAATAGGCAGAGGTATAAAAAATAAATTAAACAGATTTAAATGATTATTTAAAGCAAATAATTCATCAGTTATGGTTAGACCATATAGACATGTGAAGATTTTATAAACATTGGATACGTTGGTGGATTAGTTTAAAAGAAAAAAATATAAAACAGAACTACTGGAATGACAAAGAACAAAAAGAATACAAGACATTTGCAAATACAGGGAGATCAGTAATCAAGCCTTTAAGGCCATAATAATAAATAATAAAGAAAAGTTTCTAGGAAAAGAAAACGTTATATGAAATGAATCAAGAGAAATTTAAAAATATGTTATTTAAACAAAGATTTTTTTTTATAAGAAAGAGAAGTAGTAGTAGTACCATACCTAAGAAAAGTGGTTAAAGGAAAAAAAGAATGATAAGAGAACTAAGGAACAATGCAGGCAGTATAGTTAATATGCAAAAAGAAATAATGCGGACAATAAAAAGACATATCATAAAAACTTTTTCAAATATGAAACCATAGGGAAACATGAATGGAACTTAAAAAAATTAACTGAAGAACATAATGAGAGAATGAAGGAACAGATTACAATGACAGAATTAAAAAAACTTTTGAGAAATGTGGAAGTAGCTACACGTTTAGATGGAATTGAACATCTAATATACAGAGATATGCAAGAATGGCAAAAAGAATATTTTTATAGATGTTGAATGATTGTTTTGAAAAAGCTCACCAGCTTAAATATAAACCCTATGTCACTAGATGGATTGCAAACTGGCTCAAAGACAGAACCCACATGGTTAGAATTGCTGGAGCCTTGTCAGACTCCAAACCAGTTACAAGTGGTGGCCCACAAGGCTCAGTCCTGGGACCTCTCTTGTTCGGTATATATTTCTCGGAGGTACAGGCCAACACAGAAGGACTGTGGCTGACCAAGTTCGCAGATGACTGCAAACTGGGCACCATAATCGACTCTCCAGCTGACACAAGCATCCTCCAAAAGGGCCTCATAGAAATAGACAACTGTTGCCAGAGCCATGGCCTCAAGCTAAATGCCAAAAAGTGTATAGTCATCCCCTTTGGCAAAAACAAAGTGCCCACAAATTACCACATAGGTGGTAATCCATTAAGTACAGAAGAAGTAATTAGTGACCTGGGGACCCAAGTTGATAGCAATCTCTCATTTGACAACCACGTGGCCAAAGTGGTTAGAAAAACATTTTATATAGCCCACCTAATCATGAAGGGATTCACATCTAGATCAGGGGTGGTCATCGTGCCACTTTACTCATCCCTCATCAGGCCCATAATTGAGTACAGTGCCCCTTTTGGGATGTACCTTACCAGGCACCTGCAGCAACTGGAAAGACCCCAAAAGTACCTCACCAAGAGGATCAAAGGGCTCAAACAGATACCATATGCTGCCTGGTTAAAGAAACTCCAGCTCTACTCAGTGGCATACCGCCTGTTCAGAGGCGATCTGTGCCTGATGTATAAAGCCATGTCCAACTTGGAATTAATGGACATGCTGCACCTCAGAAAATCCAAATCCCATCGAGCTACACGCTCGAGAGACTTGAACCTCAGCACTGAAATATATAGGACATGCTGGAGGGACAGATTCATAACCCAGAGGCTCCCTTCACTCTGGAATAAAATCCCAGTCCAGGTTAGGCAGAGTCCCTCATTGACTCTCTTCAAGAGGAATCTTGATGAGTGGATAGGAGATCGTAGGTTTACCCCGGGTATCACTTCTGTGTCACTGTTAGACAGAGGCACAGTATACTAACCTCGAAAAAGGGCATAGCAAAATAAATTTAAAATGGGTGGCGAAAGCCAAACACACTCTGGCTAGGCTTATAAATGCCCTAGGGCAGATAGCCTAGTATGAACCTATGAACCTATGAACAGCTAAATGAAAGAATATCTATAGGTGCAATGAATGTATATGAAAACAAGAGAAAGAATAGATATAAAAAACTTGAGACCATTAGTGTTGAACAAAGCTGATTATTCAATTTTTATGAATATAGTAGAAAAAAAGAATAGTAAGCAAAGCTAATAAGCTACTGAATTAAATATTTTTTTTGAATAAAAGGAAAAGGGAGTCAATAACGTTTAATGATTATAACAGAACTGGTAGTCTGATGTAATAAACAGAATAAAACATATTAAAGGTGATGTAAGTAAAGTATATGAAAAGATACAGCAAGTATTATGGGAAACTTTAAAAGAAAAACCACAAAAAATATTCACTCAGACAGTTCCAAATGAGGGTATGAGAGCAGCAAATAAAATTGTAAAGTAATAATCCACTGATAATGCAGTATCACAACACCGGAATCACTTGTAATGCACCAAAAGATTTAATAACGCTTTCACCAAAAGGACATACGTTTTCGAGCTTCTTCATCAGAAAATACACTCAAATGTAATCAGTACTGCTTTTATACACCAGAGCAAAATATTGAATGATTGAATAATTAATATAATTAAATCTGATTGAATCCTTAAAACCTTGAGCTTGAATCTAAAGTTTAAAAACATACATTTATTTCATAGTATTTAAAAACCTATATACTTGAAAAGTTTAGAATAAAAATAATGTTATACATTCCATATACTAAAATAAAATACTTCATGTTAAAAAATTAATTAGATATCGTACCAAAAACATATAAAATGTTATGTTTGTATAATGTAATACTTTAAAAAAGGGGGTCTATATTGCATCTTTGTCTCCATCTGGTGACCAAATTGGGAATTATAGTTTTGCTGCTCTCAATTTAAGAACAGGTACTATTGAGAGCACATCATTCAAACCAGGCTCCCTGGTAGCATCCAGAACTATCTGCCAATACAGTTCCCTGTACTCTAATTTGGTTTCCCACATGCCACCCCTGATTTCTTTAGGTACTATTTCCAGTATGAAGAAATGAAAGGTTGAATTAATACATTTTTGTGAATGTCGGAATAAAGCATTATTGATGTTCCCTTTTCTAATTTCATAAATATGTTCATAGATTCTAGATTTTAATTTTCGCTCTGTTTTTCCGACATAGAAGGAAGAACAGGAGTGGCATGTGGCGATGTACACAACTCCTTGTGTATTACAATTGGCAAAAGCATTGCTCGTGATAGTTTTGTTACGATCAGGAATATTTAATAAAGAGCCGGCTTGAATATATTGGCACTGTGAACAAGAACCACATTTGAAGGTTCCCTTTTTGTGGTTTTGAAAGTTCGCAGTGCCTGCTCCACCATATTCGAAAATGTTTTTTAAATTCGTATCCCTTCTGTATACAAATTTAATAGGTTCATTCTTCACACAATCTAAATCTGTAATTTCCTGGAACCTTTCCCATTCCTTGTTTAAAACCCTTTTGAGAATAAAGGAATCCCCAGTATAATCCATAATGTATGCTGAGGAATAATTATTGACAGTATTAGATGAAATTGATTCATTAATTGCTCCTGTTGACATAGGTGTATTATTAACATTAGATTCATAACACCCTAAAATGGGGGAAAATCTGTTCTTCCTACCTTCTAACACTATTTCATACACTTCGTCACATAAAAAGAACGGGTATCCCCTTTCTTTGAACATATCAATAATGAACTTGCTGTCCATCAAAAAATCCACATCATCAGAAGTCATCCTACTAGATCTAATTAATTGGCCCTTTAGAATATTTTTCTTTTGACCAAATGGATGACCACTGGAAAAATGAAGGTAGGAGTTTGAAAATGTCGGTTTTCTGTATACCTTGGAAATAAAATGATTATCCCCCTTCTTTAATAATACATCCAAATAATTACATTCATCATAACTAATGCTATATGTGAAATCCAAAAAATTGGTACTCTTTTTTATATTCCAAAATTGATAAAACCTTTCAAGGGTATCTGTCCAAAAAATAATAATATCGTCAAGAAAGCGCTTGTATAAGACCCAAGAATTGCTAAATTCACTGGAAATAATATATTGTATTTCCCACCAGGATAAAACGATGTTAGCATATGTTGGGGAGCATTTGGCCCCCATTGCTACTCCTCTTTCTTGCCTGTAAAATTCTCCTTGGAAAAACATAAAATTATTTCTTAACACAGTTTCCATAAGAACCAGGCAAGTCCTAAATGTGTCATCATTGAGCTCTCCTTGATGCAACATACATTCTTCAAGCCATGCTAATCCCGTATCGTGAGGTATACTACCAAAAAGATCAACAATATCCAAAGTAATAAAAATAATATCTTTAGAAAATAAGTTAGACGTAATCTGTCTCAAAAAGTCCCAAGAATCTTTGAGAACAGTAGCACCCTTGTTGGATAAACTCTTTAATTTTACATCCACGTACTTAGCTAAGGGAGTGGTAATGGAGCCCTCCGATGCCACAATCAATCGCAATGGGGGATCACAAGGGTCCTTGTGGACCTTAGGGATCCCAAAAACTGAAGGCACCCTTGGGTTTTGATTGTGGAGGTAGTTGAAGGTATCCAAATTGATGCTACCCTCCAAAAGTAAATCATTGAGTATGATATAAATTTTACTTTTGGAAATGTTGATTTCATTTAAGGAGGCTTTGGAGTAGTGGGAAGCATCCTGTAAACACTGTTTCATTTTGGATTCGTATAATATGGCGTCCATCACCACAGCACCCCCCCCCCCTTGTCTGGTTGCATAATTCTAATATTTCTGTTGTTCTTCAAAAATAATAAAAGCTCCTGTTCTTTTTTAGTAAGACCAATGTAACAATTCCTAAGGACCCTTGTGATCCCCCATTGCGATTGATTGTGGCATCGGAGGGCTCCATTACCACTCCCTTAGCTAAGTACGTGGATGTAAAATTAAAGAGTTTATCCAACAAGGGTGCTACTGTTCTCAAAGATTCTTGGGACTTTTTGAGACAGATTACGCCTAACTTATTTTCTAAAGATATTATTTTTATTACTTTGGATATTGTTGATCTTTTTGGTAGTATACCTCACGATACGGGATTAGCATGGCTTGAAGAATGTATGTTGCATCAAGGAGAGCTCAATGATGACACATTTAGGACTTGCCTGGTTCTTATGGAAACTGTGTTAAGAAATAATTTTATGTTTTTCCAAGGAGAATTTTACAGGCAAGAAAGAGGAGTAGCAATGGGGGCCAAATGCTCCCCAACATATGCTAACATCGTTTTATCCTGGTGGGAAATACAATATATTATTTCCAGTGAATTTAGCAATTCTTGGGTCTTATACAAGCGCTTTCTTGACGATATTATTATTTTTTGGACAGATACCCTTGAAAGGTTTTATCAATTTTTGGAATATATAAAAAAGAGTACCAATTTTTTGGATTTCACATATAGCATTAGTTATGATGAATGTAATTATTTGGATGTATTATTAAAGAAGGGGGATAATCATTTTATTTCCAAGGTATACAGAAAACCGACATTTTCAAACTCCTACCTTCATTTTTCCAGTGGTCATCCATTTGGTCAAAAGAAAAATATTCTAAAGGGCCAATTAATTAGATCTAGTAGGATGACTTCTGATGATGTGGATTTTTTGATGGACAGCAAGTTCATTATTGATATGTTCAAAGAAAGGGGATACCCGTTCTTTTTATGTGACGAAGTGTATGAAATAGTGTTAGAAGGTAGGAAGAACAGATTTTCCCCCATGTTAGGGTGTTATGAATCTAATGTTAATAATACACCTATGTCAACAGGAGCAATTAATGAATCAATTTCATCTAATACTGTCAATAATTATTCCTCAGCATACATTATGGATTATACTGGGGATTCCTTTATTCTCAAAAGGGTTTTAAACAAGGAATGGGAAAGGTTCCAGGAAATTACAGATTTAGATTGTGTGAAGAATGAACCTATTAAATTTGTATACAGAAGGGATACGAATTTAAAAAACATTTTCGAATATGGTGGAGCAGGCACTGCGAACTTTCAAAACCACAAAAAGGGAACCTTCAAATGTGGTTCTTGTTCACAGTGCCAATATATTCAAGCCGGCTCTTTATTAAATATTCCTGATCGTAACAAAACTATCACGAGCAATGCTTTTGCCAATTGTAATACACAAGGAGTTGTGTACATCGCCACATGCCACTCCTGTTCTTCCTTCTATGTCGGAAAAACAGAGCGAAAATTAAAATCTAGAATCTATGAACATATTTATGAAATTAGAAAAGGGAACATCAATAATGCTTTATTCCGACATTCACAAAAATGTATTAATTCAACCTTTCATTTCTTCGTACTGGAAATAGTACCTAAAGAAATCAGGGGTGGCATGTGGGAAACCAAATTAGAGTACAGGGAACTGTATTGGCAGATAGTTCTGGATGCTACCAGGGAGCCTGGTTTGAATGATGTGCTCTCAATAGTACCTGTTCTTAAATTGAGAGCAGCAAAACTATAATTCCCAATTTGGTCACCAGATGGAGACAAAGATGCAATATAGACCCCTTTTAAAGTATTACATTATACAAACATAACATTTTATATGTTTTTGGTACGATATCTAATTAATTTTTTAACATGAAGTATTTTATTTTAGTATATGGAATGTATAACATTATTTTTATTCTAAACTTTTCAAGTATATAGGTTTTTAAATACTATGAAATAAATGTATGTTTTTAAACTTTAGATTCAAGCTCAAGGTTTTAAGGATTCAATCAGATTTAATTATATTAATTATTCAATCATTCAATATTTTGCTCTGGTGTATAAAAGCAGTACTGATTACATTTGAGTGTATTTTCTGATGAAGAAGCTCGAAAACGTATGTCCTTTTGGTGAAAGCGTTATTAAATCTTTTGGTGCATTACAAGTGATTCCGGTGTTGTGATACTGCATTATCAGTGGATTATTACTTTACAATTTTATTTGCTGCTCTCATACCCTCATTTGGAACTGTCTGAGTGAATATTTTTTGTGGTTTTTGTTACGAGATTTTCACTCATTTCCATCAGCATTTTGGTTTTGGTAAACTTTAAAAGAATATAAGTAATAACATAATTAACAGTTTGGTATCAGTGCATAAAAAATAAAACTAGTGGTTAATGACTGGTTAAGTGAGAAAATAGAAATAAAAAGTGGCATCAAACAAGGATGTCCAGCAAGTAGTATTTTATTTGCATTAATTATGAATGCAATCATTAACAAGATAAATTTAGCATTTTAGGAGGCTAAATACTGCACACCAGAGGGAAGGTAGATTCCAGTAATGTTTTTCCTTTGCAGATGAGCTAGTAGTAGTTGTGAAAAATGAAGAATGGATGAGAATGGCTATTAAAATATGTGATAAAGAATTATAGAAGTATTAGGTTTGATTATTAACAAGGGAAAGAGTAAAGGATTGGTATTTTCAGAAAAAAATAGAGGTTATTCATTTTAATAAAAAAATAGAAATTTGGGGAATAAAATTAGGTGATGAGCAACACAGACTGACACAATGGAAGAATATGGTACATAAAATAAGAAATATTTGTATGTTCTGGAGAACATTTAAACTTACATATAAGAAAAAGCATGTTTACTCAATTCAGTAATATTAGATAAAATGGCACCTCTACCAAGTGCATTTATGATACCAGTAGAACGTGAAAAAGAATTATTGTCTGTGCTACATTTTACATATTACATTTATATAGGGATCAAGCCTGAACCGAATAAAAGAGGAATCCTTTGTGTTCTGAAAAAGGAAGGAGGTTTGGGTTTAATAAATCCAATTGTCCATACAACTTCATTGAATTTATGCATATAAAGTATTAACAGGAATAAAGAAAAAAGAAAAATTGTTAATAAAAATAATAGAAGAAAGGTATGAAGCAATTTGGGGAAAAAACTTAAATATTAAAAAAAAAGTAAATTAATTGCTTGTATGGAAATGAAAATAAATCAAGAGAAAATTGTGTTACGGAAGATTAATTTAAATAATATAGAAAAAAATAGAAAGGAATGGTATGAAAATATAATGGAATTATTTTATATTTATCCTTGGAAGCATCTGGGAGAAAGAACAACAAAAGCTATAAAAACAAGAATGAAATATGTGAAAAGTATGTAGAATGTATAGATTTCCTAGGGAGATTATCCATATGTAAGCTTCCAGTAAAGGCAAATATTCCATGTAAAAAATAAAAGAAAGAGTTTGTGCATATCATGGGGAAATAGAAACTACTGATCATGCATTTCTGAAATGTAAAAGAATAAATCAATTATGGGAAGAAATATGTGGAAAAGAATGTATAAAATGATTGAAACTTGCAAAAAAAAGTATAAATACAGACATGATAAAATATGGATACTATGAAAATATGAAACAAAATCATGTAGATAAATTAGATAAAAACTTGTTTTGTATAACATGGATTGTTTGGAATGAAAACGAATGAGACAAATTTTAATGGAAAATAGATACTGTCAGACATTTTGAAGAAAATAAGATTTTGGTTGTGGAAAAAGGAGTGGGGAATCAAAAAGTTTAAAAATTGAAAATATGCAAGCTAGTTGTAAATAGGTGTAAAGGTTTGTATACAGAATGTATATATTGCATATTGTGAATTTTAATAAAGGACTCCTACTTTTTCTTGATGGCATTCTGAGTGTATGTTCACTTCCTGCTTCCATTCTTGTCAAGGAGGCCACTGGGAGAAGCAATGAGTGATGGTATGTGACAGACAGATAGGGTTTGTTGTGCTGTAGGCTGAAGAAGAGAAACAGGATGAAATATAGTCAATCAAATTTGAAAAAGATGTTTGTGCTGAGGTGGATTTTACACATGTTCAGTATTTAGACTAGTTTAAAAATGAAGCAAGTAAAGGAATTGTTGTTACATAACTGGTGTCTGCAGGGCTCCCTAATACACACTTGTTAATATTAATTGATAAAGGAGAGCATGGAGAAGAATTAGAGGTGTCTTGATTGGATATTGTGGACATGGTGTTTAGAAGCAAAAAACATATAGAACAGTGGTGAAAGTCATATGGTAGAAGATATAAAAACTGTTCAAGTGAATGCTGGAAAGAAACCATATGCTGAAGTGGTTGCTAAAGACAAAGTAAAGAAACCAGGTATTATAACTGCTGCTATAAAGAAGATATTTACTATAAGAATTTGAAGTAGAATGGACAAAGTTTTTGCAGTTATTATATTTGGGGGTAAGTTGATTTTGCCTTTGTGGTTAATAAGAGAGACATCTAGTTATTTATTCATTTGGGAAGAGAACATTTTTATGATGTTGCTTTTGAGACTGAATCATTAACAGACACATTTTTGTTTAGTTGTAAAAACAAAAAAGACATTGTTTTCATGGCATTAATTTATATTTTCAGGATAAGGAAATAAACTGAAAAAGAAGTTACTGTGCAATTTAGGGCTGATGATATAAATGAAAATTATTTAAAGCGCTGTTTTTAGAATTACATTATCCTGTTGTAAATACTAAAAATATATAGATAAAAGGAGACCGTGAAATGGGAGATGGAGATTTTTTTTAAATGGAAGAAGAAAATGTGAGGTATTTTCCGAGTGCAATTTATGTGACTGGTAACAGGGAAATAGTAAAATATATGGGTCACTCAAAAGCATGCTCTTTTTGTGATGACTTAATTTGATCAGTGAATGTAAAAGAGTAAGATGTAATCAATATGGGATGTAGAACATATGATGAATAAATGTAGAAAGAAAGCAGTATGTGTAATAAGTAGGGACACTTGGCTTGATTGTGATAAAAGAAAACTGTAGAACATGAATATTGAAAGTGTTAAGGGTAGTGTCGCAAATGAAGATGGGGAGGGGAATAAAGACACAACTGTTGAAGAATGTATGGAAGAAAGGGATATGAATAATACTGGTGATTATCCAGGGGAAGTGGTTGATAGTAATAATGACATGGAAAATATAGGTGAGGAAATTGTGAGTGCTAGATCTGATTTGGAAGTGACAAATGTGAAATATGTAAGAAAAGGAGGTAACATGGGAGCTAGAATAAGGGTGAGGAAAAGACAATTTTAAATATTTCTCCAAAAATTAAAAAGAAATGAATAATGTTAGAATTCTATTTATTAATGCAAATAAATAAAGTTAGAAGAATGGGTAGCTAGAAGGTATTTGTGTTTTTTTGGAATAAAGTTAGTTTGCTAATATAATAAAATATTATAAGATAATATAATAAGATAAGGGGATAAGAATGTGTTGGAGTTATACATAAAATTACAGGAAAAGTAAGATTTTTGGAAAGGTTTTCAAGATGAATTATAAAAAAGAAAGTTTATTTGCTTAGTTCAGTTATTTTGGGTAAAACTTCTTAATAAAAAACAGTGTATTTACTTTCTGGAAATATAAAAGATCACTTACAAATTTACTTTTTTAGGGGGATCTATGTTAGATTATGTTAAACTGGACACAACCACCACGATGTTATAAAACCAGTATTTAATGTCGAAATAAAACAAAATGAGATAAAATACCCCCTCGTTTATTCTGCATTATCATCTGTAACACCCTGAACCTAAAAGTATGACCTACATTTAAACTAACATGTCTGGCCAACGCATTCTGGTTGTTCATTTTCCTGATATCGTATATATGATTATATATTCTGTCTTTTAACCTCCTCGCTGTCATGCCTACATAAAACCCTGTACATTTTGTGCATGTAGCTAAATAAATTAGATTCTTACTATCGCATGTAGCATAAAACTTAGGTTTAAACTCAAACATCATGGTAGGGTGAACAAAATGTTGTTCGAATGTTATATATCTACACATGTTACATCTCATACAGCAAAAAGTACCCATTTTATTTATACTGAATCTATTGATTCTATCTTTTGTGTGTTCCTTACATAATAGCCTTTTTAAATTCTTACTATTTCTATAGTTGAATCTTGGTTTAAATACTGGTTTTATAACATCGTGGTGGTTGTGTCCAGTTTTGGTTTTGATACTTTTCTCATTGGGAACTACAACCTTCAGACGGTAGCAGCACTTATTTTTCTTTAGATTATGTTAAGAGAGGAGTGTTACATATTAAAGCTAGTGAAGTTAGTTTAGGATTAATTAATCATGGCATTATGTTGCATCTTTGAGTTTGTCTATGGCTTTGCTTGATAAAGAAAGGGAGTGCGTGTTGATGATAGCAAACTTGTTGCAAAGTATGCAGAATGGTGGAAAAGAGGGACAATAAAAAGAAAAAAAGTATTGAGAATGGAGAAATAAGGGAATATCAAAATAAAATAAGACTATGGGATTTGGAGGTTAATAATGTGAAAGCCTCACAGAAAGTTTGATGTCATGATATTGTTACAAATGTTGAACAATTAATCATTGGGAAGGGTTGAACAGCAAAATTATTGAAATTGTTGAAGCTAGGAAGAAGAGATATGAGAATATTTTAGAGTTGCAAGATTTTATGTGGAGGTTGACTATCAGTAAATTGCTTGTAAAAGGAAATATGCTATGTAAGATTTTATCATAAAGACTTTGTCTATTTTATAAGGATGTAGAAATCTCTAAACTTGTGTTTTGGTGGTTGTGAGAATGAAAAATTATGGAAAAAGGAAAGTTATTTTGCTGTTTTTTGAATATTATTATGTATGGCTATTATGAACAGGATAAGATGAATATGTTAGAAGATAAAATGGATAATATTTTATTTGGTGTTATGTCGCATGTTTGGAAAGCTTGGCTGAAGGAGATATTATTTGGAGTTTGGCTGATATATTTACTATGATAGGGCTTTGATATGGGAAGGATAACCAATGATTTATGTATTTAGTTGAAGTGTGAATTTTCCAAATTTTCAAATTTGTTTATTCTTAATGTAATGTGTTTTTATGGTGAATATGATGTAAATCTTTTCAATAGGTGTGGTAGGATCTTTTATATCCACTTCAGCTACCACCAATTCAAGCAGATGGAACTTCAGTTTAATATCTTATCTGAAGGATAACACAGTCAGGAGTGCCACACCCTCTAATGCCACACTGTAGTATCAGTAATCCATTCATCTGCTGTGGGAATAGAACCCACAACCATCTAGTGTTCTAGCACCAAAGCTGAGTATGCTGTCTGTTGTATCATATTTTGCCTCTTGTTTATGCCCCATTGATGTATAATGCAAAGTTTGTTCATGTTTTCCAATATGACATTTTTTATAGTTGCATCTAGCAGTACAAATAATAAAACCTCTTATATCACATTCTGCAGTACCAGTAAAACTACTTCTTCCCACTTTCTGGGTGTATAAGTAGAATCGTTTGCAATACCATTACTTCAAGTTCCACACTTAAATGTACCTTTTCTTAATACTTTTAAAACCATATGTCCATTTTTTTCTTGTATCATTTAGCAATTCTCTCACACTTTGATGCACTCCTTTATGTAAATTTAGTATCCAAATATACAAATTTTGCTGCATTGGTGCTACTTTTTCAAATGTTCTAATTCACTCTGACAACCTTTTCTATTTCTTTACTGTCACACAACATTTTCTGAGCGATTACTATCCTAATTATTTTCCTTAGTACAAATATAATTATCAAACTTCAAATATAACTTAACCTTCCATTCAATATAAAACTTTATACCACTGAGTAATAGTCTTTAGTCTGCATTTTTCACTTATTTCTTTTTCGGTTTCATTTGATGCACTTCATAGTGATCATGGGAACATAGCCTTAGGAATATCATTCTTAATACAATATGGATGTCATCTTCTAAAGTTAAGAGTTTGATTGATATGCACAGGCTTCTCAATTAGCCTGCTTTGCACAACTGTTTAATTCTTATCCAAAACACAGTTACATCCAAAAACATAGCTCTTGCATATGCGTGTGCATTTTTTGGCCCATAAGGAACATTAAGCTTTATTAGTTAATTACTACTTTGAAAATGGGATTATTACCTTTTGTTTGTATTCTTGAAAATTTATTTTACTATTAATACCAATGTTAGTTGTTTAGATTGCTTCCAGATGGCAATTTGGGAATTGTATTTACAGCTAGAAATAGAAACCACTGTGAATAATAAAGAACTTGTGTCTTTTGTTCAGTTGTGTTATGTAGAGGCACATAAACAAACATAAAATGCAGACACAGACTGGGATGGTACTGACACAAAGGTGGAGACAGCACTGGGCTTGCACAGTAGACAGATATTGGATGGATACTTGGTGATGGAGAAGACTAGACAGCAAACAAGGCATGGCAAATGGAAAACAATGTAGGGAAACATATACACAATTGATGGAGCAGAGTACACAGCTGATTTTAGACTGGAACAGAAGACAAAACACATAGACATAAGTCATCTCGATAGCTGAAATCATGAGCATGCTGTACTACTGGAGACCTGAAGGTTAGAGTCTTCAAGTCATGTAACTCAAGCAGCTATAACAGGATGTGATCCATGGTAGCATGACGAGCATCCAGGTGTCAGATCACCTCAAATGACACCAGTCTATAAAGCTGTCACTGAGAGAACATAGGTGACACCTCTGGGCCATTATCAGAAGAGAATGCTATCCTGCTTACTGGCAGGAGAAGCCTCCAATTAACTCTCCAGGTTCAGCAGGCTGACTTCCATTCCACTATTCACAGGCTTGATAACCATTGCAGCCCAGTGGCAGAACAGCTCACTGGCTCAAACTGTTACTGCTGCTTCATTGTCACTATCACATCTGGATCTGAAAAAGGATGGAAAAGCAAAAAGAGAGCTCATCAATGCACATATGTGTTGCACATTAAAGTTGTACAGTTCAGTAGTCCACATGGCACATGCAGTCAGTGACTGGGAGAGGCCCTTTTGCCTCCTGCAGCATTAAACTTGTTAGCTCGTTGCTCTTCAGCTGCTGAAGCGTGATATTCAAAATCTCGCATTTCGAAGATGTTGAATTAGTGGTCCTGGTGTTACATTCTGTTTATGGATTCAGGTAAGTGTTTATGTTTTAAGGGTTTTGGGTAGGGGCTCTAGTGTGTATTTGTGTGTTTTGTTACAGTGGTGTGTGTGCGAGGGGGATGTAGCTTGTGTGGTGGTGTTTTGTGTGTTTGTGTATGTAGTGTGACCTTGGAGTTAGTATATTTAAGTAGGGGGGGTGTGGGGGGCACAGCCCCTCTTACTTGTACATAGGATTGGGTTGTGTGTTTATTTGTGGGGAGGAAAGTGCGTGTATGTGTATGTGTATGGTGTGTGTGTAGTATAGAAGTCACGCTTTTGAATTTCTCGCTTCTGGGTGTTCGATGTTTTAGCCTTTCCACTTTATGGGCTCAAGATTTTGAAATTCAATATTTCAGGATTTCGAGCATATCAAGTGAATCCATTGGGACTCATAGTTAAGCACCATATAATGAAGCATTTATTAGCATTTATGTGAAGGTCACAGCAATCAAAAAGACAAATGCTCAACATATCTGCTAACAGTTTGGGAATCAAACTATGTGGTACAGAAGCAGCTCATAACTTCATTCATCTGCACTATGTTTTAAACAGACTGTTGTAATCCAACACAGTGCATTTCACACGCATGTGCCTTGCAAAAAAAAAAAAAAAAACAAGGCTAATTTGCATTCACAGTTAAAATATTGAAGAGACTTTGTGATGTTAGTAAATGCAGAATGGCATTTGATGAGTCAAACGCCTCAGTGCATTTTTCCATTTGTTTTTTATGCATGTATTTGGGCCTTTTTTAATAAAAAAAGCTTTTGCAAACTTTTTATTATACCACTGCCCATATAAATTTAATATTTCCTACCATGATGTTATCTTGAGGTAACGTGTGGAATACATGCACTTTAATGGTGCACCTCACGCCTGACAGGTGTTTTGCCCATTAAAGTCTATGGGCACAAGAGTTAGTTTTCCAATACTGGCACTACTAAGGTGAAAGTTTATTATTTTCCTCAGTGATTTCAGTATATGGAAAACAGATTTTTTTAAATGTGCTTTTCACATCCAAATTGCAGTAGAAATTTCTCCCTAATAGGCAGAGGTGCTGTTCAGCAGTTTTTGAACCACAGGCTGTGTGCTATGGTAAGATAAAAAAAAGCATCAGATTATCACATTAATATTAAACATGTAAATTTCATGCTATCCAGTTTATTCACAGCCAAATAATAAACACATTGTCAATAGTCAACAAGGAACCCAAAAATCATTGTCAATAGTCAAAAAGGAACCCAAAGACCACTACCAATGAACATGGCTGATAAGATGATGCTCCTCTTTACTACAATCAATTCCTCCCTTTATACCATAACTACTATGGATTGCAGGAACCAAATGTTTATACACACACAATGATCAGTTAAGCCACTTGCATGACTGTACACCTCAGATATTTGACCTATCTGCTAGAGAACAAGAGAATGAATACATTCATAAATAATGGACCAGAACTGTATCTCAGCTCACTGCTGTCAGAACCATTAAGTGGAATCTATTACACCTCACAATCTGCGCTGTCATCTTCTTAGCTCAAATCAGAGACAAAGACCCAAAAATCAAAAACAGATTTTAAATACTTCCCTTATATACTTAAATATTGCTAGAATAAAATTTTTACATCAGCAACCATTCCCTGAAGCATATAAAGTGTGAAAGTAACTCCTGGCATTATTTAATGACTGCAATCTAAAATAATTTGCTAGAAAATCAAAAAAATTTACAAGGAATGCTCAAGAATTCTGGACAAAACCAAAAAAAAAAAATGAGGGGACACTCAATACCATTTATGTTTATCTACTTGCTGACCAGGTGAACTAACTATACAACTGTCCGTTTTGAGAAATTGCCAAGGAGCACTGTAAGTGGCATGCTGAAAGGTACACAGTATGCAAATGGAGGTGGATGGATTCAAACTCTGTGCTTTTGACAACAGGAAGCAATTTGTTAACAGTTCAGAGCCTTAAGTGCCAGACAACACACTAGCATTAAGGACATACTGTTATCCTCAGTGATTTATCAGAAAATGAAGAAATCTAGGAAGGTCTGCAGTTAGTGCAGAGGATTAAAGCTCCAAGTTCTTAATGAGCTGCTTCCTGTAGTCAAAGGTACATGGTTTCATTCTTTCTAGTGCCTATTGTGTGACTTTGAGTAATTCACTTAACCAAATAGTACACTTGATGAACACAAAATATGCATTTTCTGAGCAAGAACGTTATAATGACTGGTATTACTGACAAACTTTATTGCCCACAGACATATTTACCTGAGTTTTCTGTCTGTTATGCTGTGATACTTGGAGGAGAGTGGAGGTAGAATGGGCAGAAATTAATAATGTATTCATGCTTCTGCCTGCAATTAATGCAGTAAGTAACCATCCTAGGAGTAATGGCAGAGTGGGCAGAAGGACAAACGCACATGCTCACATACAGACACACATTGTTCTACAGCTCCTGTAAAATGGTCTGTTAAATCAAAGGTCCAGCCATCTCACAACTGCTAAAAAGGTGTAGCATTTCACACTAAAAACATCTTCTGCTAAAACAAAATCTTAAATTTTGCGCATATTGAAGGGGGCATGCTGATGTTGAAGTAGTAGTAGTTTACTCCTGTGTGATATGCAGATGTGCTTCTCAGCTGAATGACATGTTAGCTGCTGCAGTTATGTTTCTGAGCTGGAAGGTAGCAGATAATTTTTTTAAAGACCAGTCCCTTCAGTTAGTAACTAGCCCTAGGCAGTTACCTAGGTCACCCTGTGCTGGATCTGGCCCTGCTGATGTCAGCAAGTTACGTATCAGTGACAATAATGGCAACACATAGTATTCTCTGATGATGCAGCTGCAGTAACAACAACCAGTCATATACTGTGCTAAGCAGCTGTTAAATCACAAAAAAAAAATCAAATGTAGTTCATACAATTCACAAGGTTTAATAAAACAAAGTTAAGTTCATAGGTTCATAGGTAAGTACTAGGCTATCTGCCCAAGGGCATTTATAAGCCTAGCCAGAATGTGTTGGCTTTTGCCACCCCCTTAGATTAGTTCCCTGTGCCTCTGTCCAGCAGATCCACTGCAGTGATCCCCAGGGTAAATTTTCTGTTTCCCATCCACCCGTCAAGGTTTCTCTAGAAGAGTGTTAGTGAGAGGCTCTGCCTGATGTATATTGGAATCCTGTTCCAAAGCATGGGGAGTCTCTGGGATAGGAATCTATCCCTCCAGCATCTCCTATTTATCGTTGTGGTGAGGTTTATATCTCTAGAGCGTGTGGCTCTTCTGGATTTGTTTTTTTTTAGGTGGAGCATGTCCATCTATTCTGGGTTGGACATGGCCTTGTATGTCAGGCAGAGATCACCTCTGAGTAAGCGGTATGCAACAGAGTACAGCTGGAGTTTCTTGAGTTGGGCTACATAGGGCATCTGTTTGAGGCCAGTAATCCTCTTGGTGAGGTACTTTTGCAGTCTTTCCAGCTGTTGCAGGTGTCTTGTAAGGTACATCCCAAATGGGGCATTGTATTCTATGATGGGTCAAAGAGTGATGAGTAGAGAGGCACAATAACCTCTTTTGTTCTAGATGCAAACCCTTTTGTGATTAGGTGGGCAACATAGAAGGATTTTCTAACCACCTTGGCAATATGATTATCAAAGGAGAGATTACTATCTACTTGGGTCCCCAGATCCCTTATTACATTTTCTGCATTTAGGGGACTACCACCTATGTGGTAGTCCGCGGGTACTTTGTTTTTTTTCCAAAGGGGATGACTATGCACTTTTTGGCATTTAGCTTGAGGCCATGATTTTGACACCAGGTATCCATCTCAATGAGACCCATCTGGAGGGTTGGAGGGTATCTGTATCAGCCAGAGAATCAGTTATGGCCTCTAGTTTGCAGTCGTCTGAGAACTTGGTCAGCCATAGTCCTCCTATGCTTGCCTGTACCTCTGAGAAGTATATACCAAACAGGAGGGGTCCTAAGACTGAGCCCTGGGGGATGCCACTTGTAACTGGTTTAAAGTCGGACATAGAGCCTGCAACTCTCACCATGTGGGTTCTATCCATGAGCCAGTTGGCAACCCATCTCGTGACATAGGGGTTCATGTTCAAGCTGGTGATCTTGTCTTTAATACTAGAATGGGGAATGGTGTCAAAAGCCTTTGCGAGGTCTAGGTAGGCTGTGTGGACCTCCGTTCCCTCGTCTGATGCCTTAGTAACCATCTCAAAGAAGTCCACCAGGTTTAGGAGGCATGATCTGCCCTTAACAAAGCCAAACTGGGTAGGGTCCAAGGTTTGGAGGTTCCCAATGTCTCTGTTAATGGCTTCCATGATGATGCGTTTCATAGCCTTGCAGACCAGGCTAGTTAGGCTTATAGGGTGATAGTTCCCAGGGTCCGTTGTGGCTCCACCTTTGTGGAGCAGGATAACTGTTGCTGTGCACCACTCTGTGGGTACATAGTCTGTAGAGAGACTGAGTTTGAACAGTGTGTTTAAGTGAGGGGTTAGTTCATTTTGGAGATCTTGTAAGACACAACCTGGGACACTGTCCGGTCCCATTGAAGCTGTGTTTTTGGCTTTGGATAGGACTGTTTTAACCTGCGTGTCGGTGATTGATCGGGCCCTACATTCTTCTGGTATGGTTATGGGCCCTTTATGGGGTGAGAGGGGGGTGAAGTTTGCACTAAACCTGTCTGCCTGAATGTTAGCAGTATCAGTCAGTTCAGTGTATTTTGTGCCATTCTGCACTAACTCAGAGCAGATCTGAGAGTTTCCACTTAGGATCTTGACATAGCTAAAGAATGCTTTGTGGTTATCTTTGGAGTCATTGACAATTTTTCTTTCGAAACTAGCCTTGGATGATTTAATGAGGGATCGTAGTTTCTTGCTGATACTAATCAAGGATGTCTTTCCTTCTTGGGATTTTACTCTTTTCTGTACTAGTTTCCTCCTTCTGTTGTATAGCTTGTTTATGGCAGGGGACCACCAGACTGGTTTCCTTTTCTTGGAGGAGTGAGTCTTGGTTTTACTTGGGATAGCACGATCCATGCATTCCTGCAGATGCTCATAGAGTGCCTTTGTAAAGGTTTCAGCAGTTTGGACAGCATTGTCCTTTAGCATGGGGGCTTTCATCATTTCAGTGCTTTCATCTTACAATACCAAAGGACTTTAGAACAAATAAATGAATTATCCATCCTCTTATATATATAGCAATGTCCATAGGGAATGCAGGATGATATCAGCACCCATGCAGTGATACAGGCTATAAAAACTGACAGCAGATGGTACTGCTCAAGTAAATGTTGACTAATACTTCATACACTGTGTATCCATGAAGGGAACATCAATATAGTAATATTACTGTTTGCATGATAGAAAGCAAATGTTTCAGTCTTGTTTTACACTTGGAGTAAGAATACAGTGTCAGTATTACGAGTCACTGCATACCATAGTACTATTCCAAATATAAAAGTATCACAATACATGTAATATTAATGCCAGCAGTGAACTCTTGTCAGCCATTGTGCTCCTATACTGTCACACTGCAGTGTCATTGTTGCTTTCTGTATATTGTTATTGCATTGTTGCAATATACCAATAGCATTTCTTGAGTGGTATTCATAACCATTTGAGCATTACATAAAGCCACCCTGTATGCCTTTTTATAACACAGAAGACAAAAGCAATTCACAAAGGTTACTGCACTGGCTCACCAATGAGCAGTAAAGGAAACGTTCAATGTTTCAAAACTGCAAGTAAATAAGGCCATCTATGGGCACAGCCTGTGTACATTAAGCCCCCGCATGTTACAGCCTAGTGTCTTTTTTTGAAACTGTATAATACTGTGATTCATGAAAGACCACAGTATGCAATCTTTGATAAGAGGAGGTTAAGTTTGTGTAGTGGTAGTAGTGGTAACTCTTTAAAATCATTGCACTTGTACTGCTGAGTCCCAAAGCATGGAGAATAAATCACCAAAAATCTGGACTTAAGTCCTAGACTGCCATTTCTCAGAATATTCCCTTTTGCCTCTCTCCTATCTGCCTCTGTCTATGGCCATGAAGGGACCAGATGTGAGGTGGCTGGTCACAGGATGGACATACCCAGATGACACAGGATATTCCTGAGACAGCATCACTGTTGGCTCTGGCTATAAAGACCATCACACCTGGCTGTGGCCTGTCTCACATATGTGGCAAAAGGCACTCCTCAGGCTCTACCCCAGTACACCTCACCAGGTTGTATGCTCTCTCTTCTCAGGTCTATACCATCAATTCCTCCTGTGGGCAGACAGATTGTCATACTTACTTGTGGCTGTCATTGGGGTCCTGGACAACATTCATTTATTGCTTCATGACACGGGATACCCCATCATGGTGTATGTACATGCTCCTGTAGCTAACACTTTCCCTACTATGAACTGCATTGACCCTTAATACTACAGACCACCAAAGAATACACTGCCAACATTCATGACACAGGCCCTCCCCACCACTACTGGAGGATGTGATCCCTCACTCCCACAAATTGCTATCACACTGAATGGATACCATATTCATTGTCCTACGACTCTGGCCCATATGATAATGTTGCTGTCACCTCTCACTGTATCCCTACCCATCTGTTTAAATATGATGATGATGGCTGTGCCCTGCCTATCCCCTAACTTATGTAGGTAAAGTACAATCCAATGTATATCATGGCCAGTCCCTGCAGTGACTTGCATACTCTGGGTCTAATAACATATGCATCATTTCATTCTGTGTTATTATAAACCACAGTTGTGGATCAAATGCCATATCTTTGTCAGTGTTGCAATGTATTGCACCAACTATGCCTAGGGAGGGGTCACAATGCTGTCTGTTCCTCTTCTGAACAGCTACCCTCCTCCTCATGCACTGCTCCAAAAGATATAGGTGGACCTTTCTGGCACATTTCCCTGCTGATGTAGCTGTTTCCACACAACCATGTGACACAACGTGGCACATTCTACAAGTATACAGCTGCAGATCTCAGGTGAATACTGTGGTGCCCCACCGGAAGAATCAAGGCAGCAAAAGTGTCCCTTCAGTTAGATGAAAATATGTTATGCTACATTCCATCTCTGTGTGCTCAGTATTACATTCCATTTTAACCATGGTCTGTGGGTTGAACATGAGGATGACTTCTCACATGGATCCACTGCATGCCAGGCATTCCCCTACATCATATAATGATTGCAGTTATGGGACTTCATACAAATTTGCCGACATCATCAGATCCAAAAATAGTGAAAAGTTCTAAAAGCATGAAGAGAAGAAGTCTAAGATGACAACTTTGCTTAGTTTTGCATAAGTATTTTCGATGGAGTGGGAATGGAAATTGAAACAGGAGTAAATAAAAATCAGACAGAACTGAAAGTGTCAAAAATGAGCAAAAAGAAAAGAAAGCAAAGGAGAGATACAGGAAAGTTCACAATTATAGTGGCAAGTATAGAAAACTTCAATACGACCACATATTAACAAAAATCTGATACAGGAATGGCTAAGGAATGGTGAATTCATACCAAAAGATGAAAAGCAAATAATAGCAGCCCAGGACAGTGGGCACATACATGCTGGTTTACAAAGTCATATAAACAGACAAATGCAGAGTCTGTACAACAGAAATGGAAACAGTTACATGGCTTGTTATTGATTATGATACAATCATGACTGAGGGAATGTATAATGAAAGGCACAATAATGAGGCAAGCCTGTTGCATTTGGGATTGTGCAAACATATAAAAAAATAAAATAAAAAAATAAAAAATATTTTTTATTTTTATGCAGAGAGCTGGTTGCCTTTTGCTTTTTTTATTTGACTGTGCAAACAACACAATACAGAAGTAGCTGAGAAGCACTGGAAACATGAACCACAAACCATTATTAATAATGATGAAGTTCAGATCACTTGGAGTCACCCAATAGAGAAAATAAATGCAAAAAAGCCAGATACAGTAGCCCAAGGAAAAAGAGACAAAAGTAGCATTGATCAGCAATTACAGTGTATTACATATTAAGAGGCATAAAGTCATAAGACACTTAGAGCTGCAAGCCGAAATGAGAGACATGAAGAAAGATACCAAGATAGTTCCAATAGTAGTAAGACTAACAGGACTTATAAAAAAAATTATAATCATACTTAAATATGCTATCAATGCATTTAATCCAGTATGAAATGCAGAAATAGCAGTTTTTGATACATTATGGGTGCTGAGAAGAACACTCTTGACTAACAAAGACTAAATAAATACTAGTTTTGTGAACTGTAAATATACCCTGAGTTAGGAAATGGGTCCATTCCTGTCACTGTACTAGAAAACCAAAACATTTGGAGAAATTAAAAGACAACCACTTTATACTGTGGCTGGCTACTGTGTATGCAACAGAGTTGACACACATCACCATGGCTATTATTACTTTTTTATTCATTTTGTTACAATGACATATCTGATGTGAAAAACAGTTAGTGAAGGTGCTACAATTGCGGAGTATGGGGGCTCTCTGTGGAAGAAAGTGATTAATTTAAGTGAATGACAGCAGGCCAATCTCAAACAGCCATTATTCTGGCTTGGCTAGACTAATGTATATTAGTGTGAAGCAAAATGACATACTTTACTGTGGTTGGCTAAAGTGTGTTTGTGTGAAACAGGGAGAGATACATTACTATGGCCATTTTTATCACTGCAATGAGACACTGTAGGTGTACACAGTCAAAAACTCGAAATATGTGGATGCTGTATGTGGATGAACATGACTAACTCTGATATCATTTGCTTAAGTTAAACAGTCATTTCATTACTGTGGGCATTACTTTTTATCACAATCAGATATCTAGAGTACATGTAAACAGTCAATAAAGTGGTTATAACTGAGTACAGAGGCAATTTCTACATAAAAGTGACTTATCCCTGCTGTTATTTTATCACAGTTAAATAGTCACTAAACTGGCTTGGCAGGAAAAGTGACACACAATGTACTGTAGTTGCTAACATCAGTGTGTAAAGATCATTTTTATGGCCAATACAGGTGTGTGGAAGAGAAATGTTGCAGTATATGTAACACTTACACACTGGCCATAATTTCTTTAACTTTCCATCAGTCAGACATCACCAGCGTACAAAATAAGTGGCATAGTGGTGCAGCCAGTAGTGTTATCACCTCACAGTACTTGGTTACCTTCTTGAATTCTTGGCAGTGGGTCCTTCTGTGTGGAGTTTACATGCTCTCCCTGTATCTGTTTGTTTTTTCCAGATATTCTTGTTCCCTCTATGCCTTAAAGACATGCTGTAGGTGAATGGGCATTCTTCAAATCTCCTGTGTGACAGACCTGGATTGCCATGTGCAGTGTCATGAGTGTGTGCAGGAGTGAAAAACGTGGAAAACTATCATTAATTTTACCTGTAGTCACACACAATTTTTTGGGTGGTCATGCACAAATACTTGCTGTCAGATGTATCTACACAGCATGTTTCCTTATCTCTACCCTCAAAAGATCTCCTGCTTGATTCAAATTGACATTCTCAGAGATCTGCACAAAGGGTTTCTACAGCTTGTATGGAGGCTGTCTGGAGACAGTGTGGCCAGTACATCATTAACCTTCTGGAATTAAATCTCCGATGTGTGCACAAATGTTTTCTATAGCTTGACCAGGGGTAGTGTGCTGTCTAGGAGCAACATGCTGAAGTACATTATTGTAATCATTATCTCTTTTTAAATTCCTTACAATTAAATATCAGACATGTATACAGGTGGCCATCTTTTAGTACAGAAGTAAGGAGGCATGCTGTGTATATTCATCTGACATCAAAAAGTTGAAATGCATTACCGTGGCCATTTGCTCTTTCACTGTTTTCCAAGTCTAACATTACAGGGGTACACAGAAGTTGCTTGTCTTTTGGAATTAGGAGTGAGGAGGTATGCTGCTCACATCTATGACAGCAGCAGCCTAAAATACATGTTTGTGGCCATTTGTTTTTTGGCTTTCATCCCACTTCAGAGGACACAGAAGGTGACTAGACTTTTTGTAGGTGGTATGAGACAGGCATTAATCCCAGGTATGATTATTGTACCCTCACAAGCATTTGTCTCATCAGTTTACTGGGAAGTACTATTGTGTCTGCCTTGAATATTACAACTTCGACAAAACTTACTTCTTCCTTGAAAGAAAAAAAAAAAGACTGAATTTCTTTCCTTACTCTTAGTTTTTGACCAGACCATTGCGTTATCAAAACATTTGAAAAAAAAAGCAAAAATGTATCTCAGACCATGTAGACCCCTATGGCTTCTGACAGCCTAGTGACTCCCCAGAGCTGCTTAACATGATAGCATATATTCTTGATCTCTCTATTTACAGAATGCCATGAGGCAAAAAACTGAAACAATGACATCATTTGGAAAGCTTTACAGAAAAGAATGAAGAAAATATCCTTAAAATTAAGTCCAGTTGTTTCAACATGTTGTTGTATCTTTCGGCTTTTCCCGGTTAGGGGTCGCCACAGCGGAACTCCGGTCCACTAATGATTGGCAGTAGATTTTTACATACCAACTTGCCAGGCCTGACGCACAACCTTCAATGAAGGTATGCTTATTCACGCATGTCTCCACACAGAAGACGCTTTAGCTGAGAATCGAACAGGACAATGTCTTACTGCGAGGCGACAATGCTACCGCAGCACCACCACTGCAGTATAGTTGTTTCAACATGTTTTTATATATATATATATATATATATATATATATATATATATATATATATATACATATTTAAATATGCATTTAATAGCATAACAGCATACATTTCTGATGCAGAGTTGAAAATATTAAGTTCAAACGGTTGTGGGTGAGTGGCAGGGCTGGGAAACAGCAGGGGTAGGGCAGAACAGCCCACCAAAATGGACTCTGTTGGGCCCCACAGTTGATAAGAGCAGCCTTACTTATCACATAAGTTGCCAATGATATTTTTCATTCTTAGTACTGTGCTATGACTTTTCTGATACATTGTACAATATTTAACAAATTACTTAACCATCTTGAGGTGTACAATACTTGATATCAACTCAGTATGGCACATGTATTCAGCATACTGAAAGTACTGTGCAATGGCATAACATATAATGCTAATTTGTGACTGTTTTTTATGACAAGATACATGGCTGTGTTGACATGATATACTGAAAAGTTGGTTTAATAGTGAAATGATTACTGTTATAGTAATATTATTGTTTGCATGATAGAAAACACATGTTTCAGTCTTGTTTTACACTTGGATACAGTGTCAGTATTACCAGTCCCTGCATACATAGCCGGCCTTAGGCATAGGCCAACTAGGCGGCCACCTAGGGCGCTGGTCTAGCAGGCGCACTTTTCTGGTATTTATTTGATGTAGTTAGACCAGGATGAGGGCAGCAGGTAGTGTGGTGAGGGGCACCATGGAGCCCTTTTGCCTAGGGCACCAGTTGACCTAAGGCCGCTGCTGCCTGCATACCATAGTACTATTCCTAATACAATACATGTAATATTCATGGCAGCAGTGAACTCTTGTCAGCCGTTGTGCTCCTATACTATCACACTGCAGTGTCATTGTTGTTTTGTGTATATTTTTATTGCACTGTTGCAATGTACCAATAGCATTTCATAAGTGGTATTGATAACCATTTGAGCATTTCATAAAGCCACCCTGTATGCCTTTCTAAAGTACAGAAGACAAAAGCAATTCACAAAGGTTAACTGCACTGGCTCACAAATGAGCAGTACAAGAAACATTCAATGTTTCAAAACTGCAAGTAAATAAGGCCATCTATGGGCACAACCTGTGCAGATTAAGCCCCCACATGTCACAGCCTAGTTTCCTTTTTTGAAACTGTATAATACTGTGATTCATGACAGACCACAGTATGCAATCTTTGATAAAAGCAGGTTAAGATTATGTAGTGGTAGTAGTGGTAACTCTTTAAAATCATTGGACTTGCATTGCTGAGTTCCAAAGCATGGGGACTAAATGGCCAAAAATCCGGACTTAGGTCTTGGACTGACATTTCTCAGAATATTCCCTTTTGCCTCTGAGTTGGGAATCTCAGACTTGGTGTGTGTGTATGTGTATATGTGTGTATATATATATATATATATATATATATATATATATATATATATATATATATATATATATATATATATTCCCTGTCTTAGGGGATGCAGGGGCCTTGCAAGTTTGAAGGGAAACAGTGATGTTCGATATTCACTCTTCTGTATTTTCTGTCCTCTCTTTTTGAAGTCTCTTGGAACTCAACAATGGAAGTCTTGAGATTTCAGTACAGAGCCATGGTAGCTATTAGCTGTATTATACAAATGGATTTCTATAGAAAAAAACAACAATATACTCTAGTACACATGCTAGCATGCTGTTTTCATGAGCACAGCAGATTGCATCCCTGTAGCCAGAGTCCACTCATTGAGGCATTCATCTGCAACTGCACCATCTGCTCAGAGATTCATGGAAGGTCATTTGATCATTTAATGGAATTCAGCACCATGCTAATTATGCATGTCTCTAGATCCCATTTTACTGAGCAGCACACCTTTGCCAAAGCAAGCAGAGAAGTTTGTTCTTCTCCAGCACATTTTTATGAATGGCACCCCTTGTTGCCAAGGATGTCTTAACTATGAATGGTTTGACTGGACAGTTTTGCTCTGTGTAACCATAACAGGTCATAAAGCATTTAACTATAGATAATAAAAACAAATATTTACTTCAGTTTTGTATTAAGGTCATACTATGAAAATAACACATCTCCATTCATTGCAAAATATGTTATTTTTAAATACAGTCCATTCAAAACATTTTAACCCTACTTTATAAAAATAGTTTAAATACAGAGTTACTTCTCCCAAATTATTGTTCAATACTGAATTACAACCTTTCATACCAACAGCACCATGCTACTACTTCAATGCATTGTGCAACATTAATTCAAGTATGGCAGATTTTAAAAAGGAAAATATTGTACACTTTTAATTTAAGTATGGCAGATTACAAAATGAAATTAACAGTAATGCTATTCATCTACAGGAAATACTTACTTATTTATTTATTGATCTATTAATACTGTTATTCTTCTTGTGATGAAAATGTTTCACTGCTGAGACACAGTTCCAGTAAAAATACAGGGAACTTATTTCAATTTAGTGTGTAGTATGTTGTTCTATTTATATATACTACATTAGGAAAACAGCTTACAATATGGCAGGGAAGCAGTTTAAATATACTATTTTTGCAACTCAGTATGCATTAGTGAATTGCATTAAATTTACAGTAAAAGTACTGTGATACTGTTTCTAATATATTGTACATAAGTATAGCAAATAGTTAAACACTGTAAAATAAATTAAAGATATCAAAGAGAAATATTTCCAGAAATACAGTGATATCATTCCACTATAGTTAATACTATTCTGCGAAGCATTTACTAAAACATTAATACTATTATTCTTATACTGATAAAAAGATGCATGTTAGATCTGTTAAAGGGTTGCTACGCTGCACTTAAAAGTTGGTGATGTTTAACAGCGAGTTTGCTGGTTGGTGCAGGTTATTTATGATACCTAGATGATATTTTTATTTTATGGTGTCCAACTGAAAAAATAATGGATTTCATAGAGTACTTAACAGCATCGAATTTTTTGATGTTTATACACACTGAAAACACTGATAACATAGTATACTTGGATGTGCAATTGAGTAAGGACAGAATTAATAACAACTACATTTCACATATTTTTCTTAAACCTAAACATTCAAATTCACTGTTACATTTTATTAGCTGTTATCTGTATCATCAGAAAAAGGCTGTTAGTAAGGGTCAATTGGTGAGACCAGCATGTATGACTACATTAGAGTATCATAGGTTCATAGGTAGGTACTAAGCTATTAGACCAAGGGCCTAAGTAAGCCTAGCCAACAATGTTCCCTGGCTTATGACACCCAAGAAAGTTAGTTTCCTGTGCCCCTGTTGAGCAGAGCCACAGAAGTGATCCCCGGGGTGTATTTCCTATTTCCCATCCACTCATCAAGATTTTTCTTGAAGAGTGCTAATGAGGAACTTTGCTTGACATAGATGGGTAGCTTGTTCCAGAGTATAGGAAGTTTCTGAGACAGGAATCTATCCCTCCAGCATGTCCTGTTTATTGTGCTGACAAGGTTTAGGTCCCTAGAGCATGTAGCTCAGAGGGACTGGGATTTCTTAAGGTGTACTTACAGAAATAGAAGGCAACGGTCAAAGATTACACAGACGCTGGAAGATAAACTGTTTATATAAAAACACGGCAAAGCTTTCAGGTAAAAACCCTTCTTCAGTGCATACATTTCAGTGATTAAAACACAATGAATATATAGTGTGGGTCTATATCACATGACTTGCAGCCAAGTAGTCATATGACATTTACATTCAATGAAATAAAACATACTTTTTCACTTTAATTTAGTTTGCTGTAAAAACTTTAAAACAGGTTTTAATGTTATAACATCATTTATCCCTGGAATTTTATCTGCCTGTAATCTAGTTATCCATTCATATTCCTTTAGCTCTAATTTATTGTTTATGTCCCCACCTCTTTTTGTTATTTCAATTATATGTATAACTCGGAACGCAAATCTGTGCTCAGCTCCATGTTCCTCTATGTGCTTATATAGAGAATTAGTTCTTACTGCCCTATGGACCTCAGACTTGTGTTCAATTATTCTATTTTTTAATTTTCTTATAGTTTTACCTATATAGAATGATGGACACCTGGAGCACGTGGCCATATATACTACTGCAGTGGTATTACAAGTAGCCTTAACATTAAAGTTATAGGTTCTCTTAGTGACAGGATGTTTAAAAAGATGACTAGATCCATTTATTTACAGCAGCAATTATATCCATTCATGAAAACTTGTAGTACTGTGCTAAAGGATACAAGTGATTTTCTAATAAAGTTAAGACAATGGCAACAGTCATCCAGAACAGATGAAACAACACATGATGATATTATACTAGTAACGCTGGATATTACTTCCCTTTTTACAGTAATACCTAATGATTTTGGCATTAACTGTATAAGGGAATTTTTAACAGAACAAACGTCATACACAGCACGTAAAGTAGAAACTATTTGTGCATTACTAGAGTTACACAAACACAAACATTAAGGCTATATTAGTGGAAAAAGCCTCTAGTGTATAAACATTTGTTAGTGTTTGAACACACACCATACTAAGATTTCATTACGAACATAAAAAACATGTTTACCTTTGTAAAAACATGTGCTAATATAACCAACAAATACATTTTTTAGATTTTTTATATATATTTTTTTAAAAATTGTATTATATAACAATTTTTTAAAAACACGCATGCCAGTAACTTTGTTTTATTTTTCAAACAAAATTGTTTTAAATTAGTTTTTACAATAATATATATATATTTTTAGATACATTTATTACAAGTCATTATAGTTCACATTCATTTCACTATTTATTTAATAACATTATATTAATTATCAGCTAACAAGTAGTATATAACATTACACAAACTACAACCTGTATTTTAAATTTTGCTATAGAATATATATTTTTAACAATTTTGTATAAGAATATTTATTAAATAACAAAAGGCACAGAAGCACTTTAACTAGATAGGTCCCTAATAGAATTTGTGATTGACTGTTTAAACTGTATACCACATATGAAATGTATTTTAGAAAACAATAGGTATGGCTTTAAATTATAAATGATTTTGTGCAACTGATTGATTAATTAATTGTTTTAAAATGTATAAAAATCATTGGCACCACACATTCATTATTCTGAAGAAGTCTGCATTCGGCAGATGAAAGCGCTAGATCTGTGATTGTGTTTTTGAAACTATTCGTTTATTAAAGTACTGAGGTCTGTATACACGGAGTTTTATTCTTGTTTGGTTTTTGGAACTTTTATTCCTTGCATTACTAGAGTTAGTTTTAACTAATAACATATTCCTATTTAATCAACAAATGTACCTACAAATATCGGGTGTGGCCATGGGTACTTCTATCGCAAATACCTATGCCAACCTGGTATTATATATTTGGGAGCAGAAATTTATACTAAACAGGGATAATAATTTTGTGAATAATATAGCATTCTACCAGAGATTTGTTGATGATTGTTTTTTATTGTGGAAAGGGAATGAACTTCAGCTAAGGTCTTTCCTACTATATTTGAATGAAAGTACGAATTTTTTAAAGTTTAAAATGGAGTTCTCTAAAGACAAAATAGTGTTCCTGGATGTAATGTTGAATAAAACTTCTGATTCTTTTGAAACATGTATCCATCAGAAACAAGTACACTCAGGACGATATTTGAATTCTGGCAGCATGCATGCTCCCCATGTATTTAGGAGTATAATAGGATCGCAGTTGGGTAGAGTTAGTAAATTAAATACCAATGAAACAATGTTCAATATACAACTTGAATCAACAATGCAGGAATTACTCTCTAGTGGCTATAATAATAGATTGGTTTTGGAATATAAGGATAAAATTATAGCCCAGAGACTTACTACCCTCAAACCAATATATACTGAGGGTATTATCAACAGTGAAGTAAGAGAATGTGACAATAAAATTAGATTTGTTACTTCTTTTAATTCTAATACACACTTAATACAAAGAGTGATAGAAAAAAACTGGCTTATACTCATGGCATGTAATGAAGTGAGGAAAACATTAGATGTAAAACCATATTTTTCCTTTAGAAATATGAGAACAATCAAACAACAATTATGTTATAAGGACTTCTACACACCAAGAGTAAATAACAACACTAAGCCAGGAACATTCAAATGTTATAATTGTACATGTTGTGCAGATATTTATGAAGGATCTAGTCATCTTTTTAAACATCCTGTCACTAAGAGAACCTATAACTTTAATGTTAAGGCTACTTGTAATACCACTGCAGTAGTATATATGGCCACGTGTTCCAGGTGTCCATCATTCTATATAGGTAAAACTATAAGAAAATTAAAAAATAGAATAATTGAACACAAGTCTGAGGTCCATAGGGCAGTAAGAACTAATTCTCTATATAAGCACATAGAGGAACATGGAGCTGAGCACAGATTTGCGTTCCGAGTTATACATATAATTGAAATAACAAAAAGAGGTGGGGACATAAACAATAAATTAGAGCTAAAGGAATATGAATGGATAACTAGATTACAGGCAGATAAAATTCCAGGGATAAATGATGTTATAACATTAAAACCTGTTTTAAAGTTTTTACAGCAAACTAAATTAAAGTGAAAAAGTATGTTTTATTTCATTGAATGTAAATGTCATATGACTACTTGGCTGCAAGTCATGTGATATAGACCCACACTATATATTCATTGTGTTTTAATCACTGAAATGTATGCACTGAAGAAGGGTTTTTACCTGAAAGCTTTGCCGTGTTTTTATATAAACAGTTTATCTTCCAGCGTCTGTGTAATTTCTTAAGGTGTAGCATGTCCAACAGCTCTGGGTTTAACATAGCTTTATATGTTAGGCAGAGATCTCCTCAGAGTAGGCGATATGCTACAGAGTAAAGCTGGAGTTTTTTGAGACGGTCAGTGTAGGGCATCTGTTTGAGGCCAGTAATCCTCTTTGTGAGGTACTTCTTTGGCCTTTCCAGCTGCTGCAGATATCTTGTGAGGTACATTTCAAATGGGGTGTTGTACTCTATAATGGGTCTAATGAGTAGAGGGGAACAATGACCTCTTTTTTCCTGGATGAGAACCCTTTTTGTGATGAGGTGTGCCACATAAAAGGATTTCCTGACTACTGTGGCGATGTGATTATCAAAGGAGAGACTACTGTCCACCAGGTGTCCCAAGGTCTCTTATCACACATTCGGCAATAAGTAGACTGCTGTTTATGTGGTAGTTCATGGGTACAGAGTTTTTACCAAAGGAGATGATAATGCACATTTTGGCATTGATCTTGAGGCCATGCCTCTGACACCAGGCATCTGTCTCAGTGAGGCCCTTCTGTAGAACGTCCACATCATTTGGGAACTTGACTATGGCTTCTAGTTTGCAGTCATCTGCGAACTTCATTAGCCAAAGGCCTTCTGTGTTAGCCTATACTTCAGAGAAGTAGAAACCAAACAGGAGAGGTCCCAGGACTAAACCCTGTGGTACTCCACATGACACTGGTTTGAAGTCAGATCTGGAGTCTGCAACTTTTCCAGTGTGGGTTCTGTCAGTGATCCAGTTGGCAACCCATTTTGTGATGTAAGGATTTATACCTAGTTTAGTGAGTTTAGCTATAATTCCAGAATGGGGGATGGTGACGAAAGCCTTGGAGAGGTCAAGATAGGCTGTGTGAACCACCTTACCCTCATCTACAGCTTTGGTGACTGCTTCAAAGAAGTCAATCAGGTTTAGGAGGCATGATCTGCCTTTCACAAAACCAAACTGGGTGGGGTCCAGAGTTTGGAGGTTACCAATGTCTTTGTTTATGAGTTCCATGATGATACATTCCATGGCCTTGCAAACCAAGCTCATCAGGCTAATAGGGCAATAGTTCCCAGAATCAGTGGTGGCTCCCCCTTTGTGGAGTGGGATAACTGTTGCTGTGTGCCATTCATATGCACAAAGCCTGACATGAGGCTATAATTGAACATGGTGCTTAGGAGGGGAGCCAGTTTGTTCTGAAGTTCGAGTAAAACAGAGCCTGGGATGTTGTCCGGTCCCATGGATGCTGTGTTTTTGGTTTTAGAGAGCGCAGCTTTTACCTGCATAGATGTGATTATAGGGACTCTGCATTTTTCCTGTATAGATATAGGCCTTTTAGGGGGTGAGAGGGGGGTAAAGGTAGCACTAAACCTATCTGCCAGGATGTTGGCAATATTGGTTGGTTCTGTAATTTTCGTGTCATTGTGCTGTAACTCAGAGCAGATCTAGGTGTTGCCATTGAGATTCTTGACATAGCTATAGAATGCTTTGTGGTTGCCCTTAGAATCAGTGGCAATTTTGTTTTTGTGGTAGCTTTGGAGGCGTGTTTATATTACGTTATCGAAAGATGAAAATAGCAAACGCTATTTCATCGAACCTAAAATATCTAAACTACATAATATCGAACATTCAGAACAGCGAATTTTTTCCTTGGGAAAAAACATCGCTATTCTGAAACACATACACACAACACAAACACACCTAAAAAACATGAATACACACACATACATTTATAATCCTACAACTAACCCTACACTAAACTATACAGACACTACTATCTACTTACCTTAACCCAAACCCTAACCCTAAGGTCCGTCACTATCACATATAAAAAGTATTAAAAGGTAGGGGGCACCAAGCTAGGATGATCCATGCACTCCCAATCACAGATATTTTTTCTTTGTTTCATCAAGCTGTCTTAGCAAGTGCAAGTATCCCCTATGCTCTCCTACCCACAACATTAACCTAGATAAATTCTGTCACCTCTACTTAACTTTCATTATAAGTCAGTAGCTCTGTATTTCTCTGGTCAGCTCTGCTGCTCTCTCCTTTCTTCTATAGGTATTTTTCTTCTGTTCACACTGTTCTCCACTCTCTCATGCTATAACTTCAGAAAATAATTATAGATTACACCAATTGGCATGTACATAATGCAATATAGTTTCTCTGTATGGCCCTATATCTATTTTTATCAATTTCTCTGTCTCTCTCTCTTTCTCTCACACTCTTTTCTCTATAGTGTAAAAACGTTACTTCTCTGACTTACCTTGAAACTATTTGTCTTATTGTTTCTGTAACAAAAATAGCCTGCCTGGCTGGGTGGGACCTCACTCCATTTGCCCTCATTATGCTCAGGTTCACTTTGTTCCTCTACCCTACCCCCAATCCCAACCACCTCCAAATCATCTACACTTATATCCCCTAAAGACTACCTAAAAAGTTACAGGTCAGTCACAACACTGCATTCCATGACATCAATTTCCTACAATCATCACTTCTTATCCCTATTAAATAAACACTAGGCTCCACTCACATCCTTTATCCTTGTTCTACTCAGTTGGCCATCAAAATACACTCAAGAAAGTATAAATTATTACACTTATCATAGCTGTACATAATCATCAAAAGCACATAATCCTCATTAATTACTATACTCTACTTTTCTCAACACATTATATTAGTGCTTCAACTGCACCTAACTTCTGAACTCATTCTAACTCAGTTAACAGACTACCAATAACCTTTCTATATTATGTTCCTGCCAACTACTATCTAAGCTTCATTAGTAACACCACCCACAAGTAATCAAAAGTTTAGCTGCATGGTTATACACTCAGCTTTCTTTGGTTAATACAACTTACGCCCCTCACCCTATAGCTCACCATATCTATAAAATCTCACACATTCACCTTTTTAAACCCACTTCTGTAAAATAAACACTACTAACCCAAAGAAAAAGGTTAAAAAACAAAAAACAAATAGTTTACCTACCCCACCAATCCAACTTAACACTGCAGCTTAGTGGTGATATACATCCCATCATAGTCTCATCCTACCCAACAACTCCAACCACTAACTTCAAACCTGAAAATAGACCATGGCTGAAAGTAAACATCCACATTACTCTGACTAAAATCTATTCAGCACAAACCTAAGTAGTATCTGTAACAGTCTAACAGACCTTTATGCGTTTATATCAAAGTACTTTCCTGACATCCTACTAATTACAGAAATATTACTAAACCTGAGATAAAGGATAACAAAATTTTCCCAACAGGATGCAATATCCTTAAGGCTGACAGAAACACCAAAAGAGCTGGTGGTGTGGCCATTATCCACCCAAACAGCACTCAGCTAACCATCTATCAGCACACCCATCCACCCCTTTTAGAAATGCAGAAATACTCATATCCTTTCTCAAACTTAACCATGCAACAGTCTGTGTATAATTGCCCTGTATGTCTCACCAAGAAACAATGTCTCCACAGCTGAAGACTTACTATTCTGGGTATCCAACAATATTCAACAAGAAACAATCATCCTAGGTGATCTAAACATAGACTAGTCCCAAATCACTGGTAAAAATCCCACCAACCATATCACTGGTAAAAATCCCACCAACCATATCAACCGTTACAGCTTCTTCAAGCTATTTAACTTTCCTACCAGACATAAGCTGTCAAATAAAGCATCAGTATTAAAGTAGACACTCACTTCCAGTGCAAACAGCATTACCAGCACCAACACATTACCAGACAATCTTAGTGACCATCTCCCCACCTTTGCAAATAGGCTTCCCACTCACACAGAAAAGGCACCAATATAAGGCCATCCTTAAGACAGCAAACCTGGACAGTAATGTACTTATCTCAACTCTACAATGTTACAACTGAGATATTCTAAAATATCTTCCTTTAGAAAATGCCACCCTTGAATAAAACAGCGCCTTAATGGCTATTCTAAACAAATGCACCCCAATTAAGGAAAAATAATCAGGCAAGACCTAGCCCCATGGCTAACCCCAAAATCAGGACAGCTAATGAAATAAAGAGAGAAGGCCTGGGCATCTTGGCATATTTTAAAAAGACCGGAAAGCCTTTAACAATTTAAGCATCTAAGAAATGTCACTAAATAAAACATTAAGCATGATAACAAACAACAGTATTACAATCCACAAACAACCCTTCAAAACAACCCAAAACATTTTGGGTATCTATTCAAAAACTGTACCTGTCAGCCATCCTCTCACCAGACCCCCCCATCTATAATAGCCAACAATTTCAATATTCACTTTATCCAGTTAGAACTTAGTAATCATCTTAACTAAGCATACTATCAACTGCAACCCAATGACCCCAGAATCAGAAACTCTCTACACACATTTCTCCTTTCAGCCTGTTCCAATATCCACTTCATAAAGAAATATCTTCTTCATAGGTTCATAGGTTCATAGGTTAGTACTAAGCTAACTGCCCTTGCGAGCCATTGTAAGCCTAGCCAATTATCCCTTATGAGACTCAAACCCTGCACCTTGTGTTTGCAAGGCAAACACCTTAACCATTAGGCCACCCTCCCATCCATTCTTAAATTCAAAACAATCCTAGCAGTGAATAAACTTCTTTCAGAACTTCTGAAAATGACAGCTGATGCCATTTCTATTCCAATGTCAATACTTAAAAATAGATCCATACAGGAATGAAACATCTCCTCCAACAGGAAGGCTTATATACTACCCTTACTCAAACATAGGGCCCCATTAGACTACTTCAGTTATAGACCCATTGCCGTACTTCTTCCAGTATCCAAGATATTAGAAAAGTATATCCATGCACTATTACCAAACTAAGTAATCACCAACAATGTACTGTTCCAATCACAGCATGGCCTTTGGCCTCACCACAGCACCACTATAGCTTTACTTCAGTTTGCAGAAACCATAAACAAAAACAGAAATACAGAAAGCCTGGTATTTTCCCTCTACCATGACTTGTCAAAAGCATTTGACATTGTGTCATGTAATAAAATTCTACCCCCAAAAAAAACCCTCTCTCATCTATGACTCTCACACAACTCTCTCTCTTTCTCTCTCTCTGTTGAGTTAGTAGCTAACTTGCTGACAAGCTGTAAAGTTGCAAAATGAATATTCTTTCTTTTATCTCATTAATGTAGAAGTACTGCAAGGCCCCATATTCAAGCTCTGACTGTTCAACATACTCAGACCTAAACTCTGTCATCAAACATACAACCTCAGTTTAATATGCATATGATTCCACACTCATCTGCTCTGTCCACAACCTGACCAAACTTCAAGAAATGACCCAAGCATCATTCTCTTCTATAAAGTCTTGGCTAGACAACTCAGAGCTCAAACTAAATCCTAAAAATGCTAGGCTACCACTATTCACTCTTAAGTCTCTTTCTCATACCAACATTGACTTTAATATAATCTCAGCTAACAGCACAAAAATAGAGCTGGCACCACATGTACTCTTGGGTGTCCTCAGATGTAAAAATAAAATTTGACATTCACATCTGAACAACCCCTCAAAAAAGATCAAAAACATTTTTCTCAGACAGGACTAGAGAAAGACATTAAAAAACATATAAGCTTTCTACACTATTATATGATCTCCCATTCTCGCAAATTCACAAATCACCCAAAAAGCAAAGCTAGAACAATGCTACAACAATGTAGGAAAATTTGCTGCAAATCTTCCTCATAGATCTCATCACTGTAGATCTCTACAACAAATAAACTGTCTGGAACTTACCAAGCAACTACAACACTCACATATTACCATCACCTATAATATATTACACTTCCCTGAAAATGCTCTGCTCTACAAAACATGCTACAACCTTACTCTTCAACAAGACTACTCTTCTTCAAAGGAAAAGAACTACTTACTATTACTAAATTACAAAATGGTACTGGGAATGCTGTAATCTCCAGTCATGCTTCCAAAATATGGAATGCTTTTCCTCCTGTATTCAAACAGCTTAATAACAAACACCTGTGCAGGGAACCTTAGACAATCCTAGCTTTGCTCATGTATATCACCTAGATAACATGAACAGAAGTTGTTCTCTACATGCACACTGACTCATACGATGTTCTACCCTTACCCTCCATCCTACACTATCCTCCTTAGCTGCTCTACACATTCCCACTGTCTCTATGTAAGTCCACCCTAAAACTCTCATACCTTCCTGACTTACTTTTATCTTATACTCTTTTCTCCGCCTCCCTTTCTACACCTGTTCCTCACTTCTCTCTCCACTATACACAATCCTCTGGTCTTTCTTCCACACTCACTCAAATTTCACTCACATTCTAATATCCTGACTGAACATATCCATTTCCCCTCCATCCTCCTGTTCTCTGTACTAGTCTATCTTCCATGCATCATTATACAACCTAAAACTTGTTCACCACTAGTGTATAATCTAGCCTCCACGGTAAAATAAATTATGCTGTCATGTAATAACTCTTGCTCTCTACCTCAAGTAACTGTTGACTTTTGCACCCATTCTGCCAGTTCACCTCTTACTACAAAGCACCACACACTACAGAATTTCCCTTCTTAATAAACCAATGCAACATTCCTCTTGGCATCTGTCCTAGTATCTACTTTGTTGCTAATACTATGAATCACTGCTCTAAGTAGCATTGTATATGTCTACCAAAACTGTTCTCTGTGTTTCTTGGAATTTCCTGTATCTTGATTGGTATAGTGAATGCACCTCTCAGAATCATGTTTCTTGGAATTTCCCTCACACTCATTGTTATGCTGAAAGCACCACTCAGAATTGTAAATAAGGCAAGATTTCTCTTTTTGTTCAAATTGTTATTAATGTATTATCTTCTGTTGTATCATTTTAACAATGTTATCATTATACTAATTCTGTTTTAATGTTAATTTAATACTGTTTGATTACTTTTGTATAAATGTAAATTTGCCTGTGTCACAAGTAATAATTCAATAAAGGTATTTAAAAAAATCAAATACTAGTCTCCACTTTTTAAACCCCTTTTCATGATGTTACTTAAAATCTAGGCTTAACCATAACTACTCTTTTATACTCAGGTTCCTACTCTACCCAACAGACCAAATCCCTAAGTAATTACACATATCCTTAAAACCCACAACCTGGAAATCACCCTGTAAATATGTGTACAGATTTCATTAGCTGTTTTTTTTTTTTCTGTTATTATTTTATTTAGCCCGTCTTAAGGGTCTACTACCAGAGCTAGACTCAAGTGCTAAAAGACTACTACCTCAAAGCTAGGGACTCGAGTGTTCTATAGCTCAGTTAAGCTGCTATTTATCTTGAAACTCTAATATGAGCCCAGGCAAGCAGCTGCAGCAGTCTATGAGAACACATTATTTAAGTTCCATCAAGGTAAGCGCGTCAGCTATTGTGGAGGAGTCAGAGGCAATTGGAGACTGGATTAGGGGCACCAGTCAGGAAGGGAGTTTAGAGGCAAGGGTGTGTGAAAGAAATGTTAGGGTTAATAAGCGGAAGGGAGGGTTTAAGTTTAGGGAGCAGAAAACAAGTTTTAGGTTTAAGGAGAAGGACAGGAAGGGATTTTTATGGTTAGGGAGTGAGAAGGGAGTCTTAGGGTTAAGAAGCAGGATTTGAGATTTAGGGAGTGGGATGGGAGTTTTATGCTTTGTGAGTGAGAAAGGAGTCTTAGGGTTATGGATTGGAAGGGGGATTTTTAGGTATAGGGAACAAGATGGGAAATTTAGGCTTAGAGTTAGGGTTCATGTGACTTTGAGCACTTTCTTTTTCTAGCAAGACTGTCATCTGCTACTCACATGCAAGCACCTGTAGCAGACCCCTTAATTAACTTATTTCATTACAATGAAAAACTATATTGCATTTTATTTCTGTATAGCACTGCTTTTTATTTTTATACTTGTATTTCTGGAACTTTACAGTAAAGATTACTGTTCTTTTGTAAATTCTGTTGTCTCTGTGCAGCCTGGGCTGATCTTGAAAGGTTTGATTACTGGCTATCTCTGGTAAACAAATAAATAAGCCAACACAGAAATAAGTAAAAACATATTACATTTTTTGTTACTGTCAATATCTTTGTGAGGAATAGTGGTATAGTCCTTAAACACCACCCAATTGTTATTACATTATATGATGGACAAGACTTGAATCCTAATACTATCACAAAATAAAGTAAGGTATAGGGACAACTCAGCCTAAATCCACACCACTGCCACCTGTTACATATCCAAGGGGTGACTGGCATTAAGAATTTACTGCAAATGTGGAATACAGCCTTGTTTATGAATGAAAACTGAAACACCTAAATTAGCTTTACAACACTAGCTACAGAACAGGGTGCTAATCACTGACTTCTTAGGATTTCACTCACCTTGGTCTGTGGTCTCTTTAGTGCATTCTTACCAACAAGAACTGAGACTTAAACTAATTTCTTATATAAATATATATATATATATATATATATATATATATATATATATATACTCACAACGTTTACCAGGAGGAGTTACTGATACTTCTCCAAAGAAAAAATTATTTCCTGTATTCAAGGGTGCACTCCACCACCAATTGGATTAGAGAATTTTAATGCATGGAGAAATCAACATTTGTTGAATAAAAATAACAAAAAAGGAGAATCATAATTGTTGTTGAAACACTAGCAATCAACATTCATTTCTGTAATCATTACTCTGGAGCTTACTGGCTTTTCCTGGGAGGAAAAATTGTCAGTAAACCGAGGATTTACCCTTTTTCTATAATAATGTTATTATGGAGTTTGTATATATATATATATATATATATATATATATATATATATATATATATATATATATATATATATATATATATATATATATATATATATATATATATATATAGGTTCATAGGTGCTTACTAGGCTAATGGCCCTGGAATGAAAACCGGCACAGAGAGAAACAAACTGACACCAAGAACACTCTCTGTATGCTGGAAAAACAAGGAATTCACTCAAGTGATGAAAACACAATTTATTCCACGATGTGATAAAAACTCCACAGCATTAGCAGCATATACAAAATAAAATGCATACTCCACAGTAACACAATATCCACAGTCAAGTGCTTCCGTTCATCAGGACTTCTTCAGAAATCTCAACTGTCCAGATCTTTACAGTGTCAAGATTTTTGCATCATGTGCTAATGAGATTGAGGTCTCTGGAGCATGTGGTGCGGAGAGATTTCTTTAGATGCAGCATTTCTAACAGAGCTGGGTCAGACACAGCTTTGTAAGCCAAGCAGAGATCGTCTCTAAGTAGGGGATATGAGACAGAGAATAGTTGGAGTTTTTTGAGTCTGTCCATATAGGACAACTGTTTAAGACCTAGGATCCTCTTTGTGAGGTACTTTTGTAGCCTCTGGAGTTGTTGCAGGTGTCTAGTGAGGTACATGCCAAATGGGGCATTGTACTTGATGACTGGCCTAATGAGGGAAGAGTAGAGGGAGACAATGACCTCTTTCTTCCTGGATGCAAAACCCTTAGTAATGAGATGTGCCACACAGAACTTTCTCCACCTAGGACCTTCTGACCACAGTGGCAATGTGGTGGTCAAAAGAGAGGTTGCTGTCAACCTGTGTTCTTAGATCTCTTATAACCCCTTCTGTGTTCAGTGGACTACCATCGATGTGGTAATTCATGGGAACCGGGCTTTTCCCAAAGGGGATGACAACACATTTTTTGGTATTGAGCTTAAGACCATGGTTCTGACACCAGTCGTTGGTCTTGGTGGAGCCTTTCTGTAGGATGTCAACATCACTTGGGGAGTTAATAACAGCTCCCAACTTGCAATTGTCTGCGAACTTCATCAGAGTTCCTTTGTGTTGGCCTTGACTTCAGAGAAGAAGATACCAAACAGGAGAGGACCCAAAGCCAAACCCTATGGGACTCCACATGTGACTGGTCAGCAGTCTGACTTGGGAGTCAGCTACTTACACACTGTGGGTTCAATCTGTAAGCCAATTTGCAACCCACCTAGTGATATATGGGTTGATGCCTAGCTTAGTGAGTTTTTCTATGATTCCTGAGTTGGGAATGGTATCAAAGGCTTTGGCCAGATCAAGGTAGAGTGTATGAAAGTACAGTTTTGTACCTCCCATAAATGTAGATGTTCAAGTGTATACCCTGCTGCAGTCATCACACTAGGAAGCGGTCCCGCAGTCGGCCAGAATTCCAAAGTCTTGGTCCGGCGTTGGTTGCTGTCGCTTCTTCCCTGATGTCAGAGCAACAGGGGTATATCAGAGGCATCCAACACCCTTTTCTTCAGTTTTTCTTGCCCCAGATGTCAGGTGCCCCTAATAGGTAGGCAAAAATATATGTATATATATATATATATATATATATATATATATATATATATATATAGATATAGATAGCTATCTTGACAAAAAGTAAAACAAAACCCTTAGGCACAAGCAAATACACCACAGAGGTTGTATAAATTAGAGATAAGTTCAGCTAGTTTTAGAGGGGATGGAGGGAGGGCAACCTGGACTGCAGCAGGGTATACACTCGAACATCTACATTTATGGCAGGTACAAAACTGTACTATGTTCATCATGTTACCCTGCTGCAGTCATCACACTTGGGTAGAATCCCAAAGCTAAGGATGGACGGAGGAGTCAAACAGGGTTAGAGGGGGCTAGAAGGCCCTGCAAAACTGCAGTGGCGAAGCCCGCCCTGGTCTTAGAGTAAAGTGGTAAGTGATAATGTTTGGTGAAGGTGTGTACTGAACTCCAAGTTGCAGCTTCCAGAATATCCTTGGTTGGTACCCCCCTGAGGAAGGCTGTAAATGTAGCTGCTGCCCTGGTAGAGTGGGGCCTTATGGTAGCAGGAACTGGTTTTCCATGGTGGGTGTAGCAAAAATGTATGCAATGTCCTATCCATTTGGAAATGGTTTGTTTTGAGATAGCCTTTCCTTGTGATACTGTAGCATAGGATACAAGAAGCTGGTCAGATTTTCTGAAAACCTTAGTTTTATCCAAGTAGTAATGTAGCTGTCTGTGAATGTCCAAGGAATGCAGGAGTCTTTCTCCTTTGTTCTGTGGATTTGGAAAGAAGGTGGGTAAATGGATGGTTTGATTTAGGGCCACACTGGATACCACCTTAGGCATAAAGGAGGGGTTAGTTCATAGAGAAACCCTGTCTTGATGAAAAATAAGGAAATGCTCTACTGCCATTAGTGCCTGAAGCTCTGAAACTCTTCTAGCTGAAGTGATTGCTAGCAGCAGGGGAGTCTTCCATGATATAAACTTTAGGTCAGCTGAGAAAGCTGGTTCAAAAGGAGGTAGCATGAGTTTTTCCAGATCAAAATTGAGGTTCCAAGTAGGTGTTGGTGCTCTCCTGGGAGGCCTAATGTTCTTGGCCCCTCTGAGAAACTGCCTTAAGAGTGGATGTGAAAATAAGAGAGGATCTGTGTTGTAGTGAGCAGAAATAGCTGAGGCGTGCATTTTAATAGATGAAAAAGAAAGCCCTTTGTACAACATCTCAGTTAGATATTGCAGAATCTGAGGTATGTCAGGCTGAAGGGTATTTTGGCCTTTAGCTTGGTTCCAGGCGCAAAACCTTTTCCATTTGTCTGAGTAGGCTTTCCTGGTGCTGGGCCTCCTGGCCTCCAGAATAACTTCCATAACAGCTTGCAAGAGAGGAGCTGGCTGGTTGCCTAGGTAATTTGCCATGCAGCCAAGTTTAAGATTTTGAGCTGGCTGTGTAGAATCTGATTGTCTTGCTGTGTGAGCAGGTGGGTAATTTGTGGTAGAATCCATGGTGAGCCATGGGCCATATTCCTTAATAGTGGGTACCAGTGCTGGCATGGCCAGTCTGGAGCAATGAGTATCATTCGGGGTCTCTCCATCCTGACTTTCAGTAGCACCTTTGTGAGAAGGGGTAGTGAAGGAAAGGCATATACTGTTAGCATTTTCCAATTGAATGAGAGTGCGTCCAATTTCCAAGCTTGTTGGTGAAAGGTCCTTGTGCAAAACCTTGTTAGCTGATAGTTTTGAGGGCTGGCAAACAGGTCTATGTCTGGGAGCCCCCACTTTTGAGTTATCATTGTGAATACTTGTGGATCCAGTTTCCATTCGTGGAGATCCATGATGCGTCTGCTTAGGTCGTCTTCCAATATGTTCTTTTTTCCTGGCAGGAATTGAGCTTGTAATTGAACATGGTAAGCCAGTGCTGTGTTCCACAAGGTCATTGCTTGATTGCATAGAGGGTAAGAGTGTGTGCCCCCTTGTTTGTTTATGTACCACATTACTGTGGTGTTGTCTGTCCTTATGATAAGCTGTCCTGGATGCAAGAGGTCCTTGAAGGCTGTCAGAGCATTTTGTACAGCTAGCATTTCTTTTTGATTGATGTGCAGATTCCTTTGATCTGCTGTCCATAAGCCTTGAACTCACCGTCCTGCCATGTGTGCCCCCCAGGCATAGTACGATGCATCTGTTGTCATAGTTTGCCTGGCTGGGGGTAGGGTGAAAGGCTGACCCTTGCTGAGGTGACAAGCCTGTGACCATCATAGAAACTCCTGTTGAAGGCAGGGAATGAGAGTTATCATTGTTTCCAAGCTGTGACTGTGTTGAGTCCATACGCTTTTTAGGTACCATTGTAATTTCCTCATATGCAGTTTTGCAAATGGTATTAGTAGTATGTAAGATGCCATGAAGCCCAAGGCCTGCAGATTTTTTCTTGCAGGGAGTTGGGTCTTTGTTGCCACTGTTCTGAAGAATTGAGTTAATTGTTGTTTGTCTGGCATCAGATAAGCCATCTGGGCCATTATATTCAAGCTGGCACCCAGGAATGTCATAGTTTGTGAGGGCACTAGTTTTGATTTCTGTTCATTTACTGTGTACCCTAGGCAACTTAGAAGATGTCTTACAAAAGCCAGGTGTTGTAAGAGAATGTCCTTGCTTTCTGCTTGTATGAGACAGTCGTCCAGGTATGGGTATATTTGAATTCCCCTTTGTCTGCAGTATGAAATTACTGGTGCCAGGCATTTTGTGAAGACCCTGGGCACAGTAGATAAGCCAACGGGCAGTGCAGAGAATTGGTAATGGGTTGAACCTGCAATGAAACGGAGGTATCTTCTGCAATTTTGTCTGATAGGGACATGCAGGTATGCCTCCTTGAGGTCCAACGTTACTAGCCAAGCTTTCTTGCCCAACATGGGAAGAAGCTGCTGTAGTGTTAGCATCTTGAATTTGGGTACTTGCAAGAAAGTGTTTAAAATTGAAAGGTCCAGAATGGGTCTCCAAGCATTGTCCTTTCTGGGGACTAGAAAGAGCCTTGAGTAAAATCCTTGGCCTTGCTCCTGTGTAGGTACCAGTTGGATGGCTTTCATGTCCATGAGAGCTGTAATTTGTTTTTGTGCCTCTGCCCATTGATTTTGTGGCAGGTTTGGCATTTTTTTTATCCTTGGCAAGCTGTGGAAATGGAATCTGTATCCATGTGAGATAATGTCTAGGACCCATTTGTCCTTTGTGACGATGCGCCAGTTGTCTGCAAAAAGTGTTAATTTTCCTCCTAAGGGAGCTGCCAAGAGGGTTTTGCTTGGCAGTTTGATGTTTAAAGTCATTGTGTTTGCCTTCTAGTGGTTTGGGACCTGTCTTCTCCTCCCTTCTGTGTTGAAGTGCCCCATTGGCGAGGTTTGTAAGGGATTTGTGCTTGTCCTCTGCCCCTTGGGTGCCTGTATTTACCCCTCTGTGGCCTGTCAGAAGCTGGAAAGGACCAATTTTTTGTTGGCCAACTTCTGTTGAAGCGTGGGGGCTGTACCTGTAAGAAATCTTTGACCGTCTGCATAGATTTTGCCTTATCCTCCATTTTCTTTAAAACCTCCTCTGCTTTAACCCCAAATAAAACATCCTGCTGTAGGGGTGCATCCAGTAACTTTGCTTTAACATGATCAGGCAGAGATTGTTCTTTTAACTAAGCATGCCTACGTATCACAGACCCAGTAACAGCTGCTCTGGAGGAAGCTTCCAAGGCATCAAAACCACATTGTAAAGTATGTTTGCCCACCTGTTCAGCTGCATGCAACAGATCTTGCATTTCCTTGAGTTCAGACTGTTGAGGGAGCATGCCCATCTTTTGTTTTATTTGAGACATATGGAATTGCTGGTATTTAAGCATGTGAAATTGACAATTTAATGCTCTCATAGCTAGAGTAGTAGAGGTGTAAACCTTCTTCCCCCACCTGTCTAGTGCTCTGGAGTCCCTTTCCGAAGGTACAGGATTTTTAGCTATAGAAGCCTTAGCCCCTTTGGGACCCTGGGAGATGTCTCTGGATCAGCAGCAGGGCTTTTGTAAAGGAATTTGTGAGAGTCAGGCACTCTATAGTATCTATCTGGTTTGGCTGGAGCAGGAGGCAGAGAACCTGGATTTAAACTAGATTCTAAGAAAACATCATCTACTATGTCCAAAACAGGGGGGATAGCAAGAGGTCTGTGCTGGGGAAGTAAAAGAAACTCCCGGAGCCTTTTCTTTGAGTCAGAGTAGTCCTGACCTTCCCAGTGGAAATGTTCCCTCATGGTGTGTAAGGTTTCCCCAAAGGAGTAGTCTTCAGGGGGAGAAGCTGAGGGAACTGAGTCTTCAGCATCAGAATCTTCATAAGGGGGAAAGGAGTAATCCTGTTCCTCAGAGGAGCCTGAGGAAACAGACACCTGATAAGAGGAGGCATAATCCTCCTCATGTCTAGGCCTTTTGTCGGGGGGGGGTGTTGGGAACCCCTGATCAAAGAAATCAAATCTTCAGCCATTTTAAGCATCTGTTTCTTAGGCATAGGGCCTTGACCTGGAGACTGCAGTGTAGACTTTTTTGGTTTTAGAGGAGTCTTAAGTTTAGCATAAGATTTAATGGTGAGGGTAGTCGGTCTGAAGACACCTTCAGAAACCGAAGGTGTTTCTGCAGCACCGGATTCCCCTACTGCGATGTCATCGGTTGGGCCTAAGGAAAAAGATTGCGTTGGCCTAGAAATCTCTGCTGGGGGATCCGATGCGGCCTGGGGATCCAATTCAGCAGTAGCCAAGGGCTGCGTAGGCGCCTCACTGAAAACCAGAGAACCGGCGATCGGGCCAGCCGAGGCCTCGGAGTCTGGCTTGGATCTAGGCTGCCTGTCCCTATCCTTGCGTTTTTTATGCACGCCGGTAGTCGGTTGCTCCGACGGCATAGTGTAATTAAATTTTCTACCGAAGTAGTGTCGTGCGAAATCATAGCGGCACTTTATAGTTCGCTTATTGAACCTAGCACAAAACCGACAACCAGTGACGTCGTGGTCTGGGCCTAGGCAAGGTATACAAAAAGAATGAAAGTCCTTATGAGGTATTTGCTTCCCACAAGAAATGCAATTGTTAACTTTTTCTGACATCGGACTGAGGCAAGAAAAGGTTCCCCAATGGGGTACTTAGCTTTGAAGACTTCGGACAGAAACTCGATTCGAAAATCTCAGGTGTCGGCCGACTGGCACTTGCAAACTGCTTCTGCTTTGGGCACCGCGCGGCAAGAAAGACTGAAGAAAATGGCGTCGGATGCCTCTGATATACCCCTGGCACTCTGACGTCAGGGAAGAAGCAACAGCAACCGACGCCGGACCAAGACTTTGGAATTCTGGCCAACTGCGGGACTGCCTGATGGCAGGATAACCCTAGTGTGATGACCGCAGCAGGGTAACACGATAAACATCCACCTTGCCTTCATCCACAGCTTTGGTGACTGACTCAAAGAAGTCGACCAGGTTGAGCAGGCCTGATCTACCTTTCACAAAACCAAACTGTGTGGGAGCCAGAGTTTGGAGTTTCCCTATATCCTTGATATATATATGTAGCAGGCTGTGAGTAGTACAGATCCACTTCATCAGGATGCAGGGAGGCTTGTCCCCTTGCAAAAAGTATTTTTTTTGTGTGAATACGTTCTCCTAAATGCTGCTCACATTCAGCAGGTTTCGCTCAAGTGCGATTGGTTTTCTTTCAGGTGATCACACAAAAGGAAAACATCTGTCAGGGAGCCTAATAAAGGCAGGAGATGCACGCTGTTAGTAACATAGTGTTACTGTGCGCTGATAACCCATATTCTGAGATATCGGCTGGGGGAAGGAAAATATGACTGCAATAGTGACATTTCGCATTTTACTTTATAGCAACATAGAAGCGACATGTTACAGCTCAGCATACAGGGAAAAATAGTTTCCCAAGTAGAGTTGTGGCATAAAGCAAAATACCATATTTTAAAGTGTCTGGAAACCAACCAATAGCACAGTACTATTGAATTTAATAAACAAGCATATGATATAAATTGCATTTCAGTGGTAGTTAAACATAATAATATGCAAGTTGTGTTAAAGAGAATACAAATAAAAGAAAGCACAAGTTGTAATCATAAGTACATTTTGTTTAATAAATTGCAATGGTATTTTTCAAAATTTCAAAATGCATTACTTTTTTATTTAAGTCATTATTTTGAAGACTGGTACTCATTTGAAGTGTTGTAGTGATAAAAGTCTCTGTAAATACAAAAGAGCAGTGCAAAATGTTTGGAGCTGATTACGATTGCAATGAAGGTTATCAGATGATATATGTTTTCTTGGATCTGAAAATGCAAATTGCTGTGTATTTCACTAGATGAGTAGAATTTAGAACAATTTTATTTTAGTTGAGTGTAGTTGTCTGTGGTTGCCATGCTCACTGTTTCCTTCACACCATGCATTATCTCATCATGAAACAGAACTGTCTCTGCTTTCTAGCAGCTGTTTTAAAGAAAAAAATGAAGAAATGGTGAAAGAATGGTTCTTGGTCTGGAGTTTGAAGAAGTAAATGTTGAATAAAAGGGTCCCAGGATTGACCCCTGTGGAACACTACTGTACCTTCATACTTTCTAAAGCTGCATATGCCACTGTGTGTGGGTTCTGTCTTTTAGCCAATTTGCTATCTGTCTTACTGTATATGGCTCTATTTGTGACTCAGTTATACTGACTATGCTAGTTTGGTAAATAGTGTAAAACGCCCTGGACAGATCTAGGTATGCTGAATGGACAGTATGAATGCTGTCAGTAGCTTGCATTATCCTTTCAAAGAAGCTCACCAGATTCATTACAGAAGACCTACCATTTACAAAACCATACCACTGTGTGTCTAGCCTCATAAGATTTTTAATGTCAAGAACTTCCAAGATGGCTGCTCATTGAGTAACAACTTCATTTAATCTCTCCCAGTGTGAAAACAGAAATGCAGAAGAGAGAGAGAGAGCTAGTGAACTCATTTTATTCTGGTAAATTTCAGTAACTGGCTAGTAAATGCACTTCTGGATGCCAACAAAAAGAAATTCAGATAACATGAAAGAAAATCAACCACAAAAGGTGAGGAAAAACACTGACTAGGAAGACTTCTGTAGCTGTGCAGCAAAAAACAAGCTCAACCTAGAGGGGAAAGAGTCAAATGTACTCAGAGCTGATTAAAATAAATGAAACACTGTTGGAGTACATCAACTCAAATAACAAAAGGCTGGATAAAATGCACAAACATTTAAACAGATATTCAGATGAGGTGATAAAACTGCAAAAATTGGAGACTGAAATGAAGAAAAGGCTGGCTGAACATAAGACTGCTCAAGAAGAGATATTTAAAAAAATAGAATTGGAGAACAGAGCAGACAGGGAAAACCTGAGATCCTCTGTTGTACCATAGAAGCTGGAAGGAATAGACTATTAATTTTATGAAAGCACAAACAAGAAACTGGACTGGTATTTCACAGCAGGAGTTGTTAGTTGAAAGGGCATATTGTGTGTATGCTCCAAACCTGGCCATGAGAAGGCAACCAAGACATTTGATAGTAAAGGTACAACCCTACAAGTAGGATGAGTTGATTCTGACAATACTGTGACAGAAGGACAAAGTACTAAAAGTAAGAAACAGAGTGTGAAAAATGATTATTCACTGTACACCAGACAGAAGAGGAGTAAATGTATTCCACTACTGAGGGAAGGTCGAGAAGCAGACATGGGGTTCAAACTGCTGCATCCAGATATCTTCAGAATATCCTTTCTTAGAGGGAGAAAATCATTTTTTGATGCAGAACATGCTAAGGAGGAAATACAAAAGTTTGTTCAACAAAACTTGAGCTGTGAAACAGAAGGATATTCTGTTTTTTGTTCTTCTGGTAATAAAGAACACAGACAGACTGTGCCAGTAAACTATTTTCCAGTGTTTCAACAGAAAATTCCTGAGAGGAAAAAAAAAGCACAACAGTTGACTAGAAGAACCAAGTATATGTTGGAAAGGAAGCAGAAACTGGATTTGGGAGGTAGAGATAAACAGGAATAATACCAGCAACTTGGAAATTGACAAATACATGTGGGATTATAAAGCATTAATTATATTTGTGAAACATGACAGAGCAAGAAAACCTGGAAATATTGGACTTTTTGACTTTGACTTTGTTAAACTTGTAGGGGACTCTAAAGCATATGCCTTACTTCAAGTCATTAATGTTTGGAGGAACATTTAGGAGAGGGAAAGAGGAAGGAAAGAGTTAACTGTAAGTAAAACAAACTTTTGTTCTTAACAGTAATATTTGTATATTGCATGATATTTGCATGTTATAAAGTAGTTTTCGCAGTTATTTGCAAGTATAATGCGGATACCAAAGTAAAAAGGTGCCAATGTTTTTTCCTTCTTAACTTCTTTTATCTTTCTCCTGGTTCAATTTTTAGAACTGTAGGCACTGCAATGTTAAAAAAATAAATGCCTTGTTCAAAAGAGTATGATACAAGAGAAAATTATGTGCCTTTTTTCATTCTTGCACAGGGGAACAATTAGATTAACGCTTTTGGCTTTATCTAGTAACAACACTGGATTAAGGCTCTTCGTTTTATCTAGTAACAAGTTTTAATAGAAAGCAAATAAGTAAAAAAGAACATTGAACATAATAAAGTGCTCCTCTAGCAAATAAATAAACAAATAAATAAATAAATAGATAAATACTTGTAGAAGCAACTTTGTATCTGTTCTCATGGCTCCATGAAGACAATCTGATGTTGTTGTGTCGTTCGGCTTTTCCCGGTTAGGGGTCGTTACAGCGGAACTCCGGTCCACTAATGATTGGTAGTTGATTTTTACGTGCCAAGTTACCAGCCCTGACACACAACCTTCAACAAAGGTACGCCCATTCACGCATGTCTCCACGCAGAAGACGCTCTAGCTGAGAATCGAACCAGACAGCGTCTTACTGAGAGGCAACAACGCTACCGCAACACCATCACCGTGGGTAATGAAGACAATCTGATAAAGAGAAATAAAAACAGAATACTTCTTTCTTTTAATGGCTTTCTTTCAATAGCTGTGCAATAAACTTGTAGAAACAGCAAAAAAACTGAGGTAAGGCTCCAGGCTTTAAAACTTTTATTATCCAAGTGCACAGAACAACACAAGTGCTTTCACCAAACAGGCTTCTTCAGGTGTACCAAAAAGAAGTACTAACATCCCTATTTATACTAATTATACTAATTACCATATGAATTATTAAAGGTATATTATAATAAAACAACATAAAATAAAAACTAGCTTATAAAAAGTATATATATGTGTAAACACATTGTGAGAATGAAAACACTTACAAAAAACACATATAAAAGCATATATATGAATATATACATTCAAAAAAAACAATCTCATCTACGTAAAGGTTTGTTTTTTAAAATTAGTCTTAAGAGAATATTTTCATTCAAACCATGCCCTGTGGTTGCCCTAAGTCTAATAATCCATCTTGCTTCTAAACTTTTAGTCTGTACCTTAATGTCTCCTCCTCTAATACTTTCAGATATTCTACCTATAGCCCTAAAAGAAAATATATGTCTCATATTAGTATCCTTAATATGTCTAGCAAGGGCATTGAAAGGACTGCCTTTCCTTATATGGTATAGATGTTCCTTGATTCTATCTCTAAAAGTTCTATCTGTTTTACCTACATAGAACTTTCTACAAGTTTACATGTGGCCAGATAGACTATGTGTTTAGAATCACATCTGGCATTAACACTGAAATTATAGATCTCACCAGTATCCAGGTGCTGGAAGGATAAACATGTATCTATGGAACTACAAAAATTACGTTTGTCACAAGGTCTACTGCCTTTGGTAGTAACTGGAGTAATTTCTTCCTTTGGATAACACAGCTGTGCAATAATGTTTTCTGAAAGCAGTCAAGTGTTTTTTCATTCTGCAAAAGCAATAAAGATAGGCAAAGCCAGACAGGACTTAGTGGAAGCACAGGCTGTACCATGGGTCTTAGCATGGATAACCTTCATTTTAGGTTAACCTAAGTCTATGAGTGTGGCTGTCACTTTGGGACAATTGTTCCTATTAGGAAGGTAAAAGTTCAATATTTGAAGATGTACATAGTTTTGTGTTTTAATATTAAGCTAACAGATTTTTGGTGTGTGTGTGTGTGTGTGTGTGTGTGTGTGTGTGTGTGTGTGTGTGTGTATATATATATATATATATATATATATATATATATATATATATATATATATATCTTGACGGCTTTCAATAAAATAAAATGTTTTGTAAGATGTGACATATGCTCAAATGGATGTGACAAGAAACAACTGTATAAAAGTTAAACCTAGCAAACATTAGCATGTGCATGTAACACAAAAGCTGAAGCTTAATATGTAACAAATAAGCTGTTACAAATAAAACAGAGAAATAATAACTTTTAAACTTAACAAACCTTTTGATACTATCTTTAAATTGAAATGGTGGCACAGATATATACAAAAAAGAATAAGTAAGGAACTATATTAAAAATGTAGAGTGCAAATATGAAGCCCGATAAAGGTGGGGCTCATTGTCATGAGTATGAATGACTATATTAGTAGGATGCTTGCAGTACTTTATACAGATGCATATGAGGAAGTGCCTAGAAATGGAATGAATGTGGCACTACTCAAAATAGATTTTGCCCTCGCTAAGTTATTTTTGAATGACCAAATTACTGGGGGAGAATATGAATCCATGAAGGTTGTATATCCTAGGACACCTACTATTTTTAGAATACCAAAGATCCACAAGAATCCTTCTGACCCCCCCTCCCCCATTGAGACCTATAGTTGATGCAAAGGCCTCAAAAAATGTTTTATATCTAAATATATTGCTCAACAAACTAAGGGGTTATTTAGAAACTACCTATATTTACTGAAGGATTCTTGGGATTTTTTAGCTAGTGTTACTGATAATTTGTATTCAGAAGGTACCACTTTTGTCATGATTGATGTAAAATATTTATTTTCTGTGATCCCCACGACATTGGAATAGATTGGTTTTTTTTTCAATTTTTGTTTTGCACACTGATTTGGGGCACAGCAAATGTTTAACTCTGGGTAGCCTAATGGAACTGGTGTTGGAAAACAATTTTATTTGGTTTGAAGGACAACTCTTCAAACAGAAGAAAGGGGTAGCAATGGGCGCAGCTTGCACCCCATTTTCGCAAACACTGTTGTGGCATACTGAGAAGTTAATTTCATCTTCAGTTCCCAGTTCAAGGACTCTTGGTCCCTTTATAAACAATTTTTAGATGACATCATTATTTTTTGGAAGGACACCAACGATAGATTGGAACAGTTTTTCAAGTACATCAGTGAATCTACTTGAATCTACAGAGTTCTTGAGATTTATCATGGTAATTGATACTGAATGTGCCAACTTCCTTGATGTCAGTATTAAAAAGACTAGAGAGGTTAATACATTTGAGTAAACACTTTATAGGAAGCCAATCTACTAAAACTCTCTGTTGCAATTTGATAGTTGGCACCCTCTTCATCAAAAGAGGTCACTGGTCAAGGGCCAATGTTTAAGACTGGCCCGTACGGTTAGAGAAGATAGATGTTTTACAGTAGAATGTGGTAAACTGTGGGACATGCTCTCCAGTAGAGCTTACCCCAGTGATTTTCTTTCGGGAATTTTTGCTGAAGTTAAAAGAAAGAGAATGGATGGGACATCAATAAAACCAAACCAGAGAAGTGAAATCAAATTCAATAGAGCTTTAATTATTCCCTGTTGTTTACAATGTAATGACATTAGTGCTATTATATATAAAAATTGGGGCATATTTGATGGTCAGCAAGACATCATTGACAAACTAGGGGAAAGACCTATTACAGTCTATCAGAAACATGCATGTATTAAAACAATGATGGAAATAACAGTGCATGAGGCTACAAATGTGGTCATTGCACGCAATGTAAAAACATCTTAGAAGGTAAAGAAGCTGACATTTGTGGATTTGGTATTGAGAAACTAAAAAGGAAATACCATTGTGATAGTAAGGGGGTGATATATGTGGTAAAGTACCAACAATGTACGGGATTCTACATTGCGAAAACCATCAGGCACTTAAGAAACAGGATGTATCAACATTTTTATAATATTGCAAAAATGGATGATCACAATGCTTTATATAGACATATCAAGGAATTTCCAAATCACACCTTTAAGTTTGTAATTATTGACAGTGCACAAGAGAGGCCTAGAGGTAGACCTACAGATTTGTATTTAGAGTACCAGGAGTTAAAATGGCAGTTCAAGAGTAATGCTGCAAATAAACCTGGACTCAATGAGACTGTATCTTTGTCTAGTTACTTTAAGCTAAAATCAATGTTTGCTATTTAGTATAGTCTTTTTAATGTTGTTTTACTGTTTTAAAAATGAAATCTATGTTTTTTAAAAAAGTATAGAATCAAAAGTTTAAAAGTTTTAATTATTTTAAATATGCTACCTTTAAGTAAAATAACAGGTTAACTACAATTTAATCATGTGATTTTCAATTGTATTTAAGCTGGCTTTCTGTTATTCTTTGTCATTCTGAAGAAGTCCAAATACTTTATGGACGAAAGCGCTAAATGAAAATAAAGTGTGCGCTGCAAGTGCTTCTGGTACTTTATTTTTTATTTTTATCAAGCAGGAAATAAAGGATTACCTTGACAATATGCATGAGTTTAGAAAGTCTGCTGTTAAGCAACTGTTTTTGATAATAATGCCAGATCACAAAAAACTTTTAGCTCAAGTCAGACAACAGAAACTAGAAAGGGTTGTCACCAAGCTTAGGAATCCTATAACAAGGAAGATAACAAGAGATCCTGTAGATGCACTTGAAATATTTCAGAAATTTTATAAAAGTCTGTATAAAGCAATGAAATATGGAGATAAAGAAAAGGTACAAATGGAAATGTTAACGGAAGAATTACATGCACCACGGTTAGAGGTAGATGAGGCTCAATTACTAATAGGATAGGAGGAGATGAGATCAAAATGGTGATGTATAACCAATCAACGAGAAAGTCCCCAGGAATGGATGGTATTCCTATGAAAGTCTGGAAGCTATGAGGGAAACAAATGATAAATATCGGGAAGGTTTTGTTTAACAGTATTTTAAGAGGAGAAGCACCAACATCCGGGGCATCCTACCACAGTCACCACTGTTTCTCACTTACTGAACTAGGCTGGCTAGAACTCCCTCACCTCATTCAATGGTATCAACTTGCACTCGCCCACAAACTGGTTAACGATCCTCTAAAGGTCCCATCCCTCCAGTATCTACTACAACTCTATCTCATCACCAGACCACTACGTTCCAACAACAAAAAGCAATTACAGGTTATTAGAGCCAATAACACTGCTGGAGAAGCACTATTCTCCAGCGCTATAGCCAAATTATGGAACACCCTCCCCCTCACAATAACCTCTCTACCATCATGCACCCACTTCAAAGCTGTACTTAATGCGCACCTAAAAACATGCTGGCTATGCTTTTGTAACTCTCCCCTCTAACTTCTCCCACTCCATCTACCCTCTACCTCTCTTCCACCCCACAAACTACCTTTGATTACAGCAAGCTCTGATACTTCCATGCCTATCTACTTATTATATGGCAGTAACTTCTTATTGTAACAATTGTTAATATCTACTATGACTTCGTGGATAGAATAGATGCTAGTTATCTACTGAATGTACTATATTCTTCATCTGTAACTATGTTTGTAATATTTTAATTGCTAGGATTCTTCATCTGTAACTATGTCTGTAATATTTTAATTTGTGGAGCTTTTCTCCCCGGGTCTTCACTGAAAATGGACCTGCGTCCAGTCGGACATTCCCAGTCAACAAATGTAAATAAATAAATAATAATAATCCTGGAAGAAAGTGGTGGTGGCTGTAATACCCATCATATCCAGCTTCATACAGGCCCATTTCAATCCTAAACCACGATTATAAAATGTTTATATCTATAATGGCTAAAAGAATGGCAGAGGTGATGCCAAAATTGATGGACATGGATCAATGTGGTTTTGTGCAGGAGAGGCAAACATTTAACAACAATAACCAAACACTGATGATCCAGAGGGAAGCTGAATATAAGAAAATATCACTGGTGTTGGTAGGTCTTGATGCAGAGAAAGCATTTAACAGGGTAAGATGGGATTTTATGAGCAGAGCAATGGAAACATTTGCATTCCCTGATAAAATTATAAGGTTGATAAGGAATATATATGAGGGATCAGAGGTGAAAATTAAAGTGGGTGGGTTCCTGTCAGATAATTTTTGTTTGAACACAGGAACCAGGCAGGGGTGTCTTTTTTCCCTTTTGTTATTTGCACTATACAGTACATAGAACCATTGGCAAAGAAAATAACATCGAAAGAGATGAAAAACTCACTTTTTATTAAAAAATAACAAAGCTTTCAGGAAAAAGATCCTTCCTCAGTGTTACATAATACATTAATAGATACAAATTACAATTCTTATAGTAAGAACCAGAGACCACATGACACAGTCAGCCTATAACAAGACACAATAAAACAATTTAAAAGGCAATTAAAACCATTAAAGTTATACTACCCTTAAAAAAACATCATTATTCTAAGAATATAAAGCTTTACATAAAAGAAATGCAACAAACTTTTATGAAGCTTAGATGAAAACATCATAAGATATACATTAATAAAATAAAATAACAAACATTTTTTTAAAAAAGAGTTGTAAACATTAATGGTATTGTTTCTGTCTAAACTCTAAAAGTGGTTTAATAGTAACAGTGGTATTTAAACCAGGCAACTTATCAGCATTTTATCTAACTATCCATTTAAACTCAGCAACATCTAACTTATTAGTTATATCACCAGATCTTATGCTTTTAGCTACTACTTTTAAAACTTTGAACTTAAAGTTGTGCTTTTCATTATTGCCCTTTCTATGTTGTGTTAGGGCGTTAGTCAAAATATTACGTCTCATTTCTGATTTGTGCTCAATAATTCTTTCTTTTAAGGATCGAGAACACTTCCCAACATAAAAACTTGGACATTCTGTACATGTAGCCAGATATATCACATTAATAGTTCTACATGTAGCATGACAGTCTATCATATATTCTATCCATGGGAATTGTGGGGACAATATATGCAGAGGAGGAACGAGGTTTAAAAGAAGTCAGGACTGGAATGAGCTATGTAATGTTTGACTGACAATGACTGAATAGATTATAAGTGATGCATACTGTTTCCAACTACAATTATGTAAATATGGTATGTTTTCATTTATATATATATGTGTATAATTGCCTGTGTAATATGTAATCATTTAATAAAGATGTTTCTTGTTTTAAAAGAAGTTTAATGTCAAAGTTTGTCAGGACTGTAATTATATGCTGCATGGTCATGCAAATGAGACTTGTCAGGCTGATGGGCTAAAACTTCCCAGGGGCCATGGTGGGACCACCTTTATGGAGCAGCATTCCCATTTTTCTGTGCCATACCTCTGGGGCAGATTCTGTTGCTAGGCTCAGGTTAAATATTTTACTTTATTTTATTTTGTTTTTAAGACTAAGAGTAACATACATCTGGTCCCACTATAGCCCCAAGTAATCTTGGTCCATCAGCCTGACAAGTCCTATTTTCATGGTCATGCAGCTTATTATTACAGTGCTGGTAAACTCTGACATTAAATACTTTATGGTGTGGCTCCACCAGGGCATGTTTATTACTGTTTCATCAAACAATCGGATATATTGTCAGGTTCCATGGAGAAGGAGGTGTTTTTGGTCTTGGACAGCAGTTTCAGTACATGTTCTTTCATAATGGTGTGGGTAGGGTAATAGATTCAAGGATAGGAGGGCTTTGGAGAGTTATCTCCAGAGTGAATTTTGCACTGAATGTATCTGCTAGTACATTTGCAATGTTCAATGAATCTAAGTAGGTGGCACCATTTAGTATAAATTCTGTGCTCTACTCGATGTTGTTTCCTGTCATACATAAAGACGGTTCTGTAGTTGTCCTTAGCTTCAAATGCTAAACTGAATTCATGGGTTGCTTTAGTCGACTTAACAGTATTTGTCAATGTTTTTGGTTAATTTTCTTAATATTGTCCTTGACCTGAGGATCTTTTGTTCTGCTGTATACTTTAATGAGCTTTATCTTTTTGATGTAGATTTTATTTATTTCAGTGGATGACCAGGATAATTTGACATTAAACTTCACATTCCATTCAGATCTTTAATAGACTGCCAATTTAACACATTTATCTAGGTTTGTGAAGAATTCACTTACAAATGAACCTGCTGTGCCAATGCCTGGGGTGATGCTACTCTATGCGAATTTCTAGCTATTGCTTTCTTCACATCTGATACAATAACATTCAAAAGTGTTTGTTATTCTTACATACTTGCCTATCATACCCCCAACATAAATAAACCCTGCATAGACAACACCTCTCTTCCAATTATCCTAAGCAAAAGATTTTTTAAGACCCTGATTAAATGCATTTAATTGGGGATATGACCAAAATACATGTTCCTGTATTCCCCGATTACCTTCTGGAAATATCCAATACAGGTAATTCACTTCTAGAAACATTTTATTCAATTTCTGTGGCAGATAAAATAATAATCCAATCACTTCCATGCAAGAATGAATTCTTGTGACAATTACACTTTGTTGATACTGATACTACAACTTGGTAACAGGCACAGCCATCTAAAAGTGGTCAGACTGATATCTAATAAATGTCACCATTTATGCACTACTGTTTTATAATCCTTTCATTTGAGATCTCTTAGGACTTTACTTTCTATACTCTCAAACTCTTTTACAAAAGAAGCCCCCCCCACCACCACCACCACCACCACTTAACATTGAGGCTACCAATCTTAGTCATTCCATTTAAATTGATTTGGTTAAACCCATGAGCCTTGCAATCCTAAGCATCTTCTCAAATTCTAGTATTTGTATATTTTATATTGAAAACTACTGAACAACCTGATCCCATGTTCCTCAGTCTTCAAACCACCATAAAATGTACCCCAAAAATCAATTTGACATGTCTCTCTTTACATCTGCTTAATCCACTCCAACCTGGACTCCAGTAGCACTATATCTAGCAGGCAAAACCAACTTTATCCATCAGTGGACAGCTGTCATACATAAACATCTGTTTTAATAAGAAACATCAGCAGTTTATACATTTATTGTAGTTCCCTTCTCTTAAAATAGTTCTACACAAACATCTTTTCAAATTCCCTTTGATCTTAAAAAAAGGGATCAACTGCTTCCAGCTGCCCTAAGAAGAAGTCATAGTCATTAAATAAAATAATGTAATTTGCACATCTTGAAAGTATATTAAGAGTCCAGTACATTTCAATCCCCCATTTTCATGACATTATTAACTCATACCATGCCACATTGGACTTACCACCATCCCATATAAAGTCCTGCATTATATTCTTCATTAACTTTACAAAATTCTAAGAAATGCCTACATGAAAAGCCTGTGAGGCAATAAACAACAATAGCAGTACAAAACAGTATAATGCCTGCACTATTTGGTCAACCTCCAATTCTAAAATCTTCTGCCACTTATTGTCTCAATTCTTTCATGAGTGCTTTTAAACATGGATGCTTCAGATGACTTGCTTATTATGAACACAAAAGTCCAGATATTTATGAGCACTTCTTGTGTGCTGAGAAGGGATATAATGTAATACCACTTCTCTCAAACCAGTGGTATTAATTTTTTAACCTGAAAACATACCAAAATTGAAAAGTGCTTTAAATAATTTTTGCAGATCATCTTTTGGCCTCGGCAAATATTCAACACAACATTAGCAAATAAGATCTTAATATCCTCTCATCTCATTATCTACCAACTAATATCTCCTTGTATCACCCATGCCACCAAAATGGTAACTATACACTACAAAAAGTAAAGGAGATAAAGGACGCCCCTGATCCCTGCTTTAGTAAGTATAAGAGGAAGCAACAATCGTACATGAAATCTTAAAAGTAGCCTACAGTGTTAAAAGCAGATACATAAATAAGAAAATCCCAAAACTAGCAATGTTGTTGTCAAAAAACACCACTCCATCCTATCAAATGTCTCCACAACATCTAAGCTAATCAGAATTAAATCTTTCTTTTAATTCTGTTAGTTGCATTTATTTCAGCTTTCAAAATATTGACAATGCACTGTCTTTCCATGACAAATCCACTGCAAAAGCACTATTCCATATTAGCTATTAAAACAGTCATAATGATTTCATATACAGATTGGAAAAAAGACTACCATCTGTTTCCATTAAAAAAGGACAGCCACCTCTTGAATCCTTATGTTACATAAATTTGCCTATGCCTGTTAAACTTACCTTTATACACATTCTACAAACTTCTTTAGATACCACCACTCCCTGTGTTTTTTCTGCTCACTTATTCTGCCATGACCTCCAACAACTGCTCTTGAGTAATCATAAAATATATTAATAAAGTTGCCTGATCCCAAAGAGATCCTGTACAGCTGCAACTGGTTCAAAACAGTATCTATTTCAACCTCATGCTTCTCCTAGCAAGTGCAAGCCTCAAACAAGGACTGATAACATTCCCTAAAGGTTTATACAATCACAACATAGCCTCACATTATCTGTTGACCTGGTAAATAGCACAAACCAGCTAAGATCCTACTTACTCTCTATTGTGTTTATTACACATGGTGTGTTCTTCAATTCTCTGCTATAAAATTGCAATTCCATATCAATGGAATGTTCAAATTCTTCAAAATGTTTGCACCTTCTGCTGCACCTCCTGCTGTAACTCCCTAGCTGCCTTATACAATCTACCCTCCTGAGCCTCTAATTGCTACAAGAAACAGCTTTTCCCTATTCTTTCTCCATATATTAACTGCATATAACCTATAAGCAAAATCTGAGCTCATTCTTGAATTTATCTAATGTGAAAGCAGATAGTTCTTAAAGCAACTCCAATACTTTTCTGTTTATGGTCTATTATTTCTTTAAACTATTTCAGGTTGTCCTGATTCAACTACACTACCGCATCTCCAATGAAACTCTGCATAACCTCTAGTCATAAGCGATAATGAATATTGCAGGGGATGAATTTCCACCTCTTTACCAAGTAATTATTCTTTAAATGTATATACATTTTATTACTTTTTTTCCTAGATTGAAATATGTCTAAATAGTATGTAAAATGGCCACCAAAATTCTTCATTTCTATAACATCAGTAAGACCCATGATTTTAATGTCTGACCTGACAAGTTGTCTCAGCTTAATCACTCTAACAGTATGGATCCCTCTGCTTACTTACTCAGGACTCATAATTGCATTCCAGTCTCCCATAAACAAAAACACTCCATCAGTATATGCTAACAACCCCAAAACAAAGTCCCAAGTAACCTTGCAACATTTTTGAGGCACATGAACACTAAATAAAGCCACTCTTACTACTTCCAAATAACCTTTTGCACCAACAGAGCAACCCTTATTATCAGAAAAACTATCTTCTACCTCCAAAGAGCAATGTTTTACCACCAGAAGTATCAATCTGCCCTTACATGCTCCCAGACATGGAGGCAAACCTTTGGGACCAACAATTCCTCAGTAAAACATGTTCCTGCTCTTCTAAGTGTATTCTCATCCAAGCTTTCCAGTTCCTAAAACAGCCCATTAGATTGCGCAATTTAGTTGGATTAGTCAGGCCGCTAACGTTCCAAGACATGGAAGTCATGCCTCCTCATTAGAACATACTTGCCACAAACACCGTCCAACCTCATCTTTAATAGTCTCCTATGATAGCTAAAATAAAGCAACATATTTACAGCATAAAACATTTTAAACAAATTATGTACTTCCCCTCACACAATTCTCAGTTCTGTGAGCAAAGTACCTGTTTTTTATAAATATATATATATATATATATATATATATATATATATATATATATATATACACACACACACACATCAGGTGTCTGTTATGAATGTTTCTCCCAGCTTCCTTCCTTCCCCGGCTGCTCCAAACAATTCACAGTCATGCCCCAATATGACTGTAAACCAGCTTATTCAATTATTACACAACTTATACTGAGCTTCATTGAAATTGCTAACACTGTATCACTGTATATGTGTATATGTATATATATATATATATATATATATATATATATATATATATATATACATATATAAAATATATATATATATATATATATATATATATATATATATATATATATATATATATATATATATATATATATATATACACACACACACACACACACACACACACACACACACACACACACACTCACACTCACTCACACACTCACACAAACACACTCACACACACACACACACACACATACACACACACACACACACACACACACACACACACACACACACACATATATAGGATCTTAGGAGATTACTAGGCTAATGGCTCTGGGGCCTTTACAAACCTAGCCAAGAGTTTATCCCTAGAAAAGAAACTACAATCAGCACCTGAAGCCCCTGTCATTCAGGGACTCAGGTAGAACCCCTGGGACAAATTTGTGGTTACCCATCCACTCATCAAGGTTGTGTTCGAAGAGGGTCAGCAACGTACTTTATTTGATGTGTATGGGGAGTCTATTCCAGAGATGGGGCAGCCTCTGGGAGACAAACCTGTCTCTCCAGCAGGTTATGTTAATGTCACATATTAGATTTAAGCCTTTTGATTGGGTGTTACGCAAGGAGTTAGACTTACGGATATGGAGCATCTCTAGTAGAGCAGGGTCTGAGATTGCCTTGTAGGCAAGACACAGGTCACCTCTGAGCAATCTGTATGATACAGAGTAGAGTGATAGTGATTTGAGCCTGTCCACATAGGACAGGTGTTGGAGGCCATGGATTCTTTTTGTGAGGTATTTCTGTGGTCTTTCCAATTGGTGCAGGTGTTTGGAGAGGTACATACCAAACAGAGCATTGTACTCAATTATTGGCCTAATGAGGGAGGCGTACCGAGAGGTGATAGCCTCCTTTTTTTTGGATGCAATCCCTTTACTTATGAACCAAGTAAAAGGCTTTTCTGACCACTGCTGGTACATGATGGTTAAATGTAAGATTGTTGTCAACTTGTGTATCCAGGTCTCTCACCACAGGTTGTATGCTTAGGGGGTTGCTGCTAATGTGGTAATCAGTAGGGGCTGCGTTTTTGCCGAATGGCATGACAATACATTTTTTTGCATTTAACATAAGGCCATGACTTTGGCACCAGTCATTTGTTGCTGTGAGACCCTCTTGAAGTATGTTAACATAATTTGGGGAGTCAATGAATGCACCCAACTTACAGTCATCTGCAAACCTGGTCAGCCACAGGCCTTTTGTCTTTGCCTGGACCTCTGAGAAGTAGATGCCAAACAATAGGGGTCTCAGGACAGATCCCTGGGGAACAACACTGGTGACAAGTCTGCTATCGGAGGTAGCTGCACCTATTTTGACCTTGTGGGTCCTATCAGTGAGCCAGTTAGCCTCCCACCTGATGAGAAAGGGATTTACACCAAGTTCCGTTAGCTTTTTGATGATGCCTGAGTGGGGAATTGTGTCAAAAGCTTTAGCCAAGTCAAGGTAAGCTGTGTGTACTGACTTTCCCTCATCCAGTGCCTTGGTGACAGTCTCAAAATATTCAACCAGGTTCAACAGGCAAGATCTGCCCTTGACGAATCCGAACTAAGTGGGGTCAAGTACTTGGAGACTGGCTATGTCCTTGTTTATGAGGTCCATAACCATACCTCTCAACTGTCCCTGATTTTGAATGAAATTTTAGCTCTGTTCCTCTTAATCCTACCTAAAAATGTTAACTTTTGGAGAAAAGTTAATAATACTAATATATGAAAAGTGTCCCTGATTGTCCCTGATTGGTTGAGAGCTATGTCCATAATAACACTCTCTATGGCCTTACAGATCAGACTTGTCAATCTAATGGGGCAATAGTTACCAGGGTCAGTAGTGGCATCACCTTTGTGCAAAGAAATGACAATGGCAGTGCTCCACTCTGCTACAATGAAGCCTAGACTTAGGCTCTGGTTGAAAAGGGTGCTCAAGGGCAAGGCTAGTTCTTGCTGGAGATGTTGCAGAATACAGCCTGGGATACTATCAGGTCCCATGGAAACTGTGTTCTTTGCCTTGGATATGGTCTTTAACACTTGATCTATGGAGATGTGAGGTCTTGGGCAAGTATCAGGGATGTTGAATGGGCCTTTAAATGGGGGGGGGGGGCAGGGGTTGAAGTTTGCTCTGAATCTATCTGCTAGCAGGTTGGCTAAGTCAACAGGATCAGTGTAAGTGGCACCATTAAGAACTAGTATGAAACAAACCTGGGCTTTGCCATGGAGGTTTCTGACATAACTGAAAAAAGCTTTGCAGTTAGCCTTTGTTTCAGAGGCTAATTTAGATTCATAATTGGCTTTGGAGGTTTTCACTAGTGATGTAATTTGTTTGTTGAGGCTAAGCAGGGGGGGGTTCCAATTTGGAATATGTGCCTTTTTACCCTTGGGCAACAGTTTCTTCCTTTTGTTGTAAAGCCTGTTGATAGAAGATGTCCACCACATATGTTTGTGCTTCCTTGAGGAGCAGGTTTTAGTTCTGTTGGGTATGGCTGAGTCCATGCAGTTGTACAGGTGCTTGTATACTGCACTGGCATGCTGTTGAGCATATTTGTCTGCATACTCTGAGGGGGGCAGTGGTGTGAAGCTACTGATACCTTCCCTTAGACAGTTGTAGTCAGTTTTTGAGATGTTTTTTAGCCTGGGTATGGCTGGGGTGGGGGTTGGATGGGATAGACACTTCGAATGAGACAGACAGATGGTCTGACCTCACCAGTGTAGAACTTACTATGGGAGTGGTGCAGCGGTCACCCATGTTAGTAAGAACAAAGTCTAGAATGCTATCTCCCTTGTGGAGGATGAGAAAAGCTGGTCTAGTGCGTGAGAAAATACAGAAACAGATGCTTGGTGCCAGAGCCATGGGCTCAAGCTCAATGCCAAGAAATGTATTGTATTCCCCTTTGGGAAAAAACATGTATCCATGAATTACCATATAGGTGGCAGTACACTAAACACAGAAAGTGTGATAAGAGACTTAGGGACACAGGTGGACAGTGGTCTCACCTTCGATAACCACATCGCCACAACAGTCAGGAAATCCTTCTATGTGGCACACCTCATCACGAAGGGCTTTTCATCCAGAAAAAAGGAGGTCATTGTCCCACTGTACTCATCCCTCATTAGACCCATTATAGAATACAATGCCCCATTTGTTATGTACCTCTCAAGACATCTGCAACAACTGGAAAGGCCTCAGAAATACCTCACTAAAAGAATCACAGGCCTAAAGCAGATGCCCTATGCTGACCGCCTTAAAAAACTCCAGCTATACTCTGTCGCATATCGTCTACTCAGAGGTGATCTCTGCTTAACATACAAGGCCATGTCAAACCCAGAGCTGTTGGACATGCTACATTAAAGAAATCACAATCCCTCAGAGCTACATGCTCCAGGGATCTAAACCTTGTCATCACAATAAACAAAACATGCTGGAGGGATAGGTTCCTGACCCAGAGACTCCCCAGACTCTGGAATAGATTGCCCATACATGTCAAGCAGAGTGCCTCTTTGGACCTCTTCAAGAGGAACCTTGATGATTGGATGGGAGAAAGGAAATTCACCCCAGGGATCACGTCAGTCGCCCTGCTAGACAGGGGTCCAGGAAAGTAAATAATGTGGGAAGAAATAGCCAGGGAATTGTTATGGCTAGGCTTGTATAGGCCCTAGGGCTGATAGCCTAGTACCAACCTATGAACCTATGAACCTATGAGAATTGATGAAATCAAGGAATCATTTGGGTGAGCGTATTAGAGCAGGAATAATTCACCCAGTTTATGGTGGGGTAGTTGAAGTCACCAAGGATCAGGGTGTTAGGGGGTACCTTGATGGACACAAGCAGGTCCAGGTAGCAGGAGTGAGTGCCCTGAGTCATGGAGGGGGGTCTATAGCTGGCTATAACTTGTATGGGTGTCTTGCCAACTGTCAATTGCACCAGGAGAAGTTTTAGTGCATCATGCTGGTAAACCATTTTTGAGATGTGCTTGTCTTTAATGAAAATAGAAACTCCACCTCCCTTAGTCTTCCCAACCTCATTTTGGGGTTTGAATATGTGGAATGAGGTATAGTCTGGTAGGGCAGGGGTGCTCTCTGCAGCTTTGAACCAAGTTTCCATGACTGCACAGATGTCAGCATCTTCCAGTGCTAGGAGAGCCTCCAGTGAGTGCATTTTCAGGTTAAGGCTCCCATTGTTAACCAGCATGACCTTCAATTTGCTTTTTGACACATATTTTATGTTGGAAGATTTGTCTGTAGGACAATGCCTAAAAAGGCACAATGGGGGAGGCAAGGGCCTTTGCCGGAATCCTGAATCCCAGTGGTGACAAGTGGAGGCCATCTCTAGCAAAGCATCAAGGTCTGTCAACATTGTCATCCCAGGCAGACATATACTGGATACCATTGGAATGACACCAAAAACTAATCCAATTGTTGAAGTCAATTATTTTTTTGTTGGTATTGTGGTATCATTCTTGGTGAAGATATGATGCTGCTTAGGGCTAGGGTCATACCTGCCTGGGATACATACTCTGACAGCTCAATCAGGTCTCTCTTCATATAGTCCAGGGAGGTACGTCTCAAGTCATTCACACCAACATGAATAATGACAGAATCATACTTCTACCTGTTGTGGAGAGACTTAAGTGCATGCATGATGTGGCGGAGTCTGGCACCTGACAGACAACTGACCGTGATCTTCTCATTGTCATTGGGGACATCGGTGTGTCTCACAACTGAGTCGCCAATGACTAGTATGCTTGGTTTAATGTTGTGCTTTATGGGCTGTATGAGTTTATTGTTATGCCTTATGGGCTGTGTTTCTGAGACACTGGTATGTTGTTTGCTGTCTGTGATGTGTCTGGTATTGTGTGTGGAATGTCTGTGAGTGTGTTTTGGAGGTCTCTGCTGTTTAGGTGAGTTTTTATTGAGGACCTCTGTATAATTGGCTGTGTGCGCTGTGCTTGGTTATGTGATGTGGGTGATGTGGTGTTTGTGCTGGCAATCTCCTCTTTGTCAGTGGTACTGACTGAGGCTCGGGACAGCATGGATTCCAGTTTACTGATATAGATGCATTTCTCGCAAGTAGAAGAATTATGTGCTAGGAGAAGATGGTTGTCAGTGAACATGAGGCAGTTGCTACACTGTCTCAGTATGCCCATGTCAACCAGGCTGGCAGGAGAAACTGATGGGAATTGTCCAGACATAGTGTTCTGAAACTTGAATGGACTTGGGGAGAGAGGGTTTTGTTAAGGGTTTGTCCACAACAGTGTAGAATAACTGGCCTGAAGCCCAAGTGCTAAAACCAAAACTAAGAGGGTTAGAAAAACAGACAAATTTAATCAGACTACTAACAAGCAGTAATAAATACAGCAGAATAAAACCACTTAATCGCTTAACAGTAAGGAGGAGGAACACAATAAATAAATGAATAAAGTGTAATTTTTTTTTTTTTTTTTTTTTTTTTTTTTTTTGTGGAGAGGAGAGGAACAGAAGATAACTCAAGATTAAGAAACTAAGGTGTTTCACCTTCCCAAATGCTCTCTATGTACAAAGTAGAATGAATGGATGAAATGGGACTGGGAGGAGTGTCCAAAATCAAAGAAGCAAGGGGGTAGCCCTACCCAAATGATCACCCTTTGCTCAATACAATAAGCAAATGAGATGGACTGTGAGGAGTGCCCAAAATCAAATTTACAACAGGGGTAGGAAATTCCAAAGCCACCAATTTAAGAACAAACTAACATGAGGGTGGAAGGGTGGAGACCAAGAACAAATTTAAGAACACACCAACACAAGAGTGGGAGGGTGGGAAAATGCACAGACACCAAGAAAAGTAATCTCAAGCAAATTATTAAATGCATCACAGTTTTAACTAAAACAAAATGCAGACACCAAGAAAAGCAATCTCAAGCAAATCAATAAATGCAGTACAGTTTTGTTGACTATCACTGATAACAGATTAAGTGCCAAAATATACTTAGAGGCTTTCTGTATCCAGCTGTCTATTTAATCAGTCACAGCTAGGCCACAAACATCAGCTAAGATACTGATACTATCTCACAGAATTGTAACTCCTTATACAGTAGTATAAAGGAAAACTTAAGAGCCTCAGGGAATCAGATAACACAAAAAGCTGTGCTCACACCTTGAGTAGGTTGGCTTCAAAAGAAGGTACACACCCCCACTATGTAACCAGATGAACAGAAGCTAGACAGTGACCAGAAATATCAACCAAATAAATAACAGCACTACAGTTTTGTTAACTATTCGTAAAGCAGAAAACAAAATGCAAACCCCAAAAAAAGCAATTTCAAGAAAATTAATAAATGCAGCACAGTTTTGTTAAACAAAATAACCTGCAGACACTAAGAACTGCAATTTCAAGCAAATTAATAAATGCAGCACAGTTTTGTTAACTAAAACAAACTGCAGACACCAAGAACTGCAATCTCAAGTAAATTAATAAATGCAGCACAGTTTTGTTAACTAAAACAAACTGCAGACACCAAGAACTGCAATCTCAAGCAAATTAATAAATGCAGCACAGTTTTGTTAACTAAAACAAACTGCAGACACCAAGAACTGCAATCTCAAGCAAACTAATAAATGCAACACAGTTTTGTTAACTAAAACAAACTGCAGACACCAAGAACTGCAATCTCAAGCAAATTAATAAATGCATCACAGTTTTGGTAACTAAAACAAACTGCAGACACCAAGAACTGCAATCTCAAGCAAATTAATAAATGCAGCACAGTTTTGTTAACTAAAACAAACTGCAGACACCAAGAACTGCAATCTCAAGCAAATTAATAAATGCAGTACAGTTTTTTTAACTAAAACAAACTGCAGACACCAAGAACTGCAATCTCAAACAAATTAATAAATGCAACACAGTTTTGTTAACTAAAACAAACTGTAGACACTAAGAACTGCAATCTCAAGCAAATTAATAAATGCAGCACAATTTTGTTAACTAAAACAAAATGCAGACACCAAGAAAAGCAATCTCAAGCAAATTAATAAATGCAGCACAGTTTTGTTGACTATCACTGATAACAGATTAAGTGCCAAAAAATATACTTACAGGCTTTCTGTATCCAGCTGTCTATTTAATCAGTCACAGCTAGGCCACAGAGAGCAGCTAAGATACTGATACTGTCTCACAGAATTGTTATATACATTGTGTGTGTATGTATGTGTGTGTGTGTGTATATATATATATATATATATATATATATATATATATATATATATATATATATATATATATATAAAGTCAGAATAAGAGGGCAATCAAAATCCTTGTTTCCTGTGCTGTGCTTTTCTAACAAGCACTTAAGGTCAACTGACCCTCAAACAGACAGATGGCTAGATTATTCAAAAATGCCAACTTCATCCAACCTTTAATGAAAATCATTATGCTCTCTGTCTTCTGTCTTTTCCTGCCGTGATACACAGCTCTCTTGAAATTCCAGGCATAACAAAAGCAGAGTTATTTTACTTTTGTCAGTTGCAGTCCCCTCATTACATCCCAAAACATGATCTGGGGAGCAATCACTTTGCATTTACCATAAGCTTACTTATCCATTCCTGAAAGTGCATACAGTAAACTCCAATATGAATACTAGGCAATAAAAACAAAAAAACAAACATCTAAATCAAAAAAACACACACAGAGTAGCCAGCAAACTACAAAATTATTTAATAGCGTTCTGGTACCTCAGCTTGAATGCCTTCAGAGGAATAATTTTCAACACCTCCATGCAGTTAATATATACAATGTCTGCAATTGGATAATAAATAGCAATTAACAATTACATAACCAATTAGCCCTTAAAAGAGCCAACACCATGGTCATAACCATAAATTCATACATTAAGATTCATTTCCAACTTTAAACCCATAGGTGCTAAAGTTTTATAATTCAAAATAACCCTACTCTCTAATTTTAATATTTTTTGTACAAAATTACTCCCATTAAACATATATGGTTTGGCTAGTACACTAAAAATTTTTTGTATGTACGTATGTATGTATTTAGCACTCAGCAGTTGCTCCTGTTCTTGTCCTAATTGATTTTCTTTTTCTTACAATATGTTAGCTTTTGTCACCCCTGTAAAAATTTGTGTTATGTATTTCCCATATCTTTCTATAGGGTGGCCACTGTGGTGCAGCGGTTAGCATTGCCACCTCACAGCAAAAGGTTCTCTGGTTCAATTCTCGGCTGGGGTGCCTTCTGTGCGGAGTCTGCATGTCCTCCCTGTGGTTGTGTGGGTTTCTTCTGGGTGCTCCGGTTTCCTCCCACATCCCAAAGACATGCTTTAGGTGGATTGGACACTCTAAATTGGCCCTAGGTATGTGTGTGTCATCTTTGGAAGGTTGGGTGCCAGACTGGCAACTCGACACTGTAAAACTCCACTGCCAATCATGAGCAGACAGGTGATCTGCTGTGGCGATCCCTAACTGGGAAAAGAAGAAGATTCTGACCCCCATGCATATTATAAAAATAATCTGCTATGAGACTATCTAAATATTTGTTCCTGATATCCCTCAAATGCTCCAAAATACAAACCTTGATCACATGTTTAGTTTGACAAATGTACCTTTTTGGAGGGGAACAACCACAGTCCAAAATATAGACCACCCCACAGGACCAGCAGCCAAACCTATCAGTAATCACAAACTTTTTACCATTAATATTAGAAACAGAAATATTCCTCACCTACAGCATACATTACACCTACCACATTTAAACATACCCATCTGAGCATTCAACAACTTCTTATTTGAGAAATTAATCTTAATGTATGAATTTATGGTTATGACCATGGTGTTGGCTCTATTAAGGGCTAATTGGTTATGTAATTGTTAATTGTTATTTATTATCCGATTGCAGACTTTGTAAATATTAACTGCATGGTAGTGTTGAAAATTATTTCTCGGATGGCATTCAAGCCAAGGTTCCAGAATGCTATTAAATCATCTGGCAGTTTGCTGGCTACTCCGTTGTGTGTTTTTTCCAATATGAATATGCATAGATACTTCATTGTCCAACTATACCCATAAATAGACAACAAACAGTCTTCCTCTTTAGTGACCCCATTAGGTCAACCAGCTACTTGTGACAACCTAAACCAAAATACTGGAAAGTACTGATTTGCAATTAAGCACCTCACAGCTCACTTTTCTAAATGACTTGACTCCATATATGTGATCTTCCCTGCTTATAAACATTCCACACTCATATCTCCATCATTTTGAGTCCCTGGATCATAGTTCTGCACTGTCTTGAACACTGCCTGTGAACTCTCAGATCTTCACTCTCCTGTAAAAAAACAATATCCTGAAAAAAAATCTGTGTAGAGAAGGCAGAATTTCAACTTTAAGTTGGTGCTCCCTCAGGGATTGTCCAAACTGTGCATTCCTTCTTCACATTTATAGCTGTTGCCAAAAACACATTCTTGTCAACTATCCAATTTACTTTATTAGGATGCCACTGCAAAGTCAATAACTGGACTTTTATCTCAAATGATTCAAATTTCACCAACATATGCATGCATCTACCATCAGCAACAGTCCTTTCAGGCATAAACACTCTGAGTTCACTCAGTTTTAATTTGGATAGCATTCAACTCAGTTTACTCCACCAACTTAAGATACATATATAATGGCATGCGATCATCTCCTTCCATATTTTCATAAATTCAAATAATATGAATAATTTTCTCATAGGTTCTATCCCATGGCCCACTGAATTTTCTTTAGACACCTCCACCTCTGTCCACAACATGATATTTTGGTCATTAAGATCCTCACACCAAGTCTGAAATTGTTCAACAGCTGCACCATTACAAGTTCATTGTTTTCATATTTCTGCATCCTATTTATTCAAAAATGAGATAAGACTATCCAGGTTTTCTCTTTGATCTCATTAAAACTCACCAGTAACGCCTAATCAGGTACAATTTCACCAGTATCTTATCCATTTGCATCAACATTCCCTGGAGCATGCAGACAAAGTGGCACTACAGGAAGACTCTGAGCAAGAACGTCAGTGATGGGTAAGAGATTGGAATGAAAAACTGAAGGCACGTGAAATGAAATACAGTAAAAATAAGAGTTGTAATGACAGCAGATGGGGCAAATCAGAAGCTGAGACTTGAGATAGAAGGGAAAATAGTGGAACAGGATAACAGCTTCAAGTATCTGGGAGGGGTGGATGAGGAGAAAAGAAGTCTACATATAGAAGTCAAAGCTAGAGTCAGAGGGGCTCCAGCCAAATGGCATAGAGTGTCAGGAGTCGTGTGTGACAGAAAAATGCCAAAGAAAGTTGAAAAGTAAGATGTATAAAATAGTGGTTCAACCAGTACTATTGTATGCTACAGAAACATGGGCAGTAAAGGCAGAGCAGTTGATGAGGCTATGGGCAAAAGAGATGAAGTGCCTAAGACTGGTGGTAGGATGGACACTGTGGGACAGAAAGCAATGTGGATATAACAGTAGAAGCCAAAGTAACTCCAATTGCAGAAAAGGTCAAAGAGACCAGATTACGGTGGTTCAAGCAAATGTGCAGAAAAGCAGAAGACAATCTGGTGAAGAAGATTTGGGACAGATAGAAAGAAGGCAAGAGGAAACAAGGGCCTTCAGCAAAGAAAAAGATAAACTGTGTGAAAGAAGACTGAACCAATCAAGCATTAGTATCAAGCAAGGTAGGAGGGTAGCACTGACTAGAGAGAGATGGCAACAGCTGACAACTCCCCAACCCCCATGTAGGAAATGGAAAAAAGGGTGATGATGATGATTCCCTGAAGCATTAATCAACACCACAACCTTCTTGTTCACTGCCAAGTCATTGGATATCATATGCAGTCTTCTAGGATAAATCAACTGCTTCTTACATTTCTTCATTCACTGACCAGATTTCATTGTGAGTGCCTATTCTTGCATTGCTAAATAATATCAATACTTTTTAAACGTATACCATAAGAAGAAGAAAAAGTCACACTCGGATCATCACCAGATGTCCTACAGCTTATGTTTCTTTAGATCTGCTACTCAAAATGATTGTCATTGAGGAAAAAGGTGCCTCATTTTGCTTATTATCTGTATCTGAATGTTTTCTAAGACCAAGACGTGCATATTGTGAGTTCTAGGAAAAAGACAGTTATCTGTCCTACTGTGACACTGAAAATGTTTGTAAAATTTACCTACAGAAAAACTAATTTAATGCAAAAACAGGTTCAGTCCCAACACATGGCAAGTAGGTTTTAAAATATTAGCAAAGCTAGAGCTGATATTGAACCACATTGCTTATTGCACTTAGTAGGTCATCAATAAGATACAATAAAACAAGCCCCTGATTGCTAGACAAGTTGTTCTTTTAAAGGTTTTCCACCCCTTTTCCTATGTGACATGCAGAGAATGAAGACTGCAAATACTTACCTGCTGTTTTGAGATTAACAATCACAAAACTGCTCCCATATAAATTAGTAACAGAGCACTTGTAGCTTCCAGCATCTTCAGGACGTACCCCTTCTAACTTCAGGGAGGCATTCCCATTTTTGAACTCTGCTGGATACAGACTAGTGCGATTAACAAAGTTCAGATCCTGCTTATCAAGCTGATCTTTGTTGTAGTAGTAGCTGTGCACAACTTCTCTTTCCCTTTGCCATGTTATGACTATTCCCTTTGTCGGTGACTCCTCTTCAGCTGGAAAACTGCAGCCTAACACAGCAGTCTGCCCAAGAACAATGGTTAGCATTGCGTCTGGTGTCTGTACGTCGAAAGCAACTGAAAAAAAAGAGGCTAAAACATGTCAGTCGTTTCTTAATCTGATGCACTAGAATGATATAAAATATCCTGATTAGAAATATTTTATACTAAGGTTTCTTGGCATGCGCTGCTTAATATTATATGCTTATATAACAGGTAAAAGGCACACTTCCATCACTGACTTCTAGCTTTAGGAAATAAGGGGCAGTCTAAGGCAACTGATAATACAGGCAAACAAACCCAGGAATAAAATGTCTTCTGTTCACTCCTGGAGACATTTACAAATAAGAGTGTGACAAAGATCCTACAGGAAAACAAATGACAGTGTGTGTGCAGACGTGTGGGATGGCACTGAAGAACTATACTGCCAAACTTTTACAAGGTGGAACTAAAGAGGTTTGGGAGATTAAGAGTACCTTAAGCTAGAGACAAAAGCAGCCTACTAGATAAAACAGAAGTGAAATGAAGAACACATCTATACCATAAAGAAAATAATGTCAGTAAATAAAGACATGAAAAGTTAGTTATGCTCTTATTCTTGTCATTCAGTTTAATAATAATGCACTTGCATCACTGCCAGAATATGAGAAATCCTAATAAAAAGGGAAAGGAGATGTTATGAAAACTAGGAAGGTAAATGTGGGTAAATCCTTAAGATAACCCAACCTATGCCCCACGTTCAGAAAGACATTACAGATGTGGCATCAGGACCCCTGATACGTATGCGACACATCTCATCAATGGCAGCAGTATCCCTACAGATGGGATGATGGAGGCTTTAAATCTTCAGTGGGCCAGCAGAATGGGGCGTATCACCCAACTTAACAATAATCAAGGGAAGAACAGCCCTTACTGACAGGGTCTTGAGGGTTTCTTCCCAGCATGGGCTGTAAGATGTTGCATGCACCCAAATCTGTTTGCCTTTCTGACAGGTACCATGAAGGATTAAGGTTATGAGCTGTTAAGGAGTTCTTTCTTGTAGTCTAGGGTTTGATTCTCTCAGCCTCCATTTGCCTACTGTGTGACCATGAGCAAGCCACTTAAGGAAACTGTGGTCTTGAACCACCCCTATAAAGGGAACTTGTATCTAGACAGCTTACCAAGTTAAAAAATAACATAAAATAAAACGAAATAAAATAAAATTGGCTTGAGTTTATCAGAATAAGTAAACAGACAAAAAGGATGACAGCTCTCTCATACAATCATACAATCAGACTTCAGCAAGGCATTTCTTGTGGTCTTGTACATATGGCTAACTGAAGTGACTGATTTCCATTCGTAAAAGAAACTTAGAAGAAGAGGTGTCTATTTCTTTGACATCCAAGCTGATGCCAAGGGCCTCTGGCTGATCAGATTTGCAGATGACTGCAAGCTTGAATGGTCATCAACTCTCCTGAGGACTTCCCCATCCAACAAGGGAAGGGAGTCTTTCATGTACAAACACATGGTGCTGGAGCATGGCTTAAGATTATTTCTAAAAAGCACAGAACTGTGTCCTTTGGAAAACACTAGAACCCTTGTGCCTATGATAAAAGCACCCCCCCCATCAATACAGTTATTAGGGTCCTGGGAAATTTCAGAGACTCAGAGACAATGAGATCACTTCAACTATTATATCTCAATCGTCATTAGATTACCCAGGCTGATTACCAAAGCTACATCTTCCAGATCCAGGGATGTTATCACCTTTCTCTACTCTTCCCTCATTAGATCCATAATTGAATATAATATGCCCTTCAGAATGTACCTAGACAAACAAATGATTCAACATGAAAGAATCTAAATGCTTCTTCACAACGAAAATCACTAGAACTGATGTGTATGTCCTATGCACTTGCATAGTGGGGCTATGCAATTATTTAAGAAAAACCCAAAATACTTACACAGTTGTGAGGTTATCATATTTATTCCAGAAAAGACTCCCAAACATTATTCTTTCCTTGGTTATGATCAGTAATAGCGGCAACATTTCTGGCAGTTGGTGCAAGGGGTTAAGGCTGTGAGCTGTTGATGCTGTGGTACACGGTTTGAGTCCCTTATTCCTTATTTGCCTACTGTGTGATTCTGAGTAAGTCACCTAGCTAAACAGTGCTTTGGGGCAATTGGGAATTTGGTCAAGGCTCCTCAACAGTCTCCTGGACTGCAAGCTTAATAACTACCTATGACGTATGAGGATCACCTTAAAGCTCTACTTATATTTTCAGTCTTATACAGACTCCTGATGTCTTAGTGTACAAGGCCTGAAGTGACCTTGTTCTGTGAAAACTTCTACTTCAGCGTAAACGGTACCAGCTGGCATTATAGACACCTCTCCTTAAGAATTTCCTTCCCTAGAATAGACTCCTTCTCCATATTAAACCCTCTTCAAACATTACCTGGATGAATAGAGGGAAAATTGAAAACACAGTTCTAAACTGATGCCCCCCAACCCTTATGGAAAGGAGTAACATGTAGAGAGTATTGCCTTGGCTAGGGTTCAGATGATCCACCCAGATCAATTGCCTAGTAATACCCTATGAACCTTTGACTCTATACTTGCAATTTGTGCAACACGTGTAAAGGCTCATATCTGCATTTCAACATTTGTCATAAACATGTATTCTATGTACCTTAATAACAGATCAGGACAAAAATGGTGGTGGGGCATGCTATTATTTAAGAAACCCCCCAAATACTTATACAACTATTAGGTTAGAATACTTCCTCCAGCAAGGACTCTTCATCTGAATTATTTCCTCAGTTACAGTCAGACACACCACCAAGATTCAAGCATCAGCAGTATAACCCCCCCCCAAAAAAAAAAATATACTTGAAACCACTATAGACACTGTAGAGTTAAATAAAAGAAAAATGTAATGTGTTAGTATTAATTTCCTTCGTTGTAAAAGGCCGGACATGCACTGTTTTTATTTTTTTAGCAAACAACCTTACTTATTTGATAGAAGCTCCATCTGCTGTAATGCTACAAATAACACCCTTCTTGACTTCCCTAACCCAATAAATAAGACTAGCACCTAGCCTAATTAATTACAAACACTATGCAGAAACAGTTAACATACAGTGCATGACCACCTGCCTAACAGAGGCTACCCTACTCTTCGACTTTCCCAAAAATGGGCTATAGTGGAAAACACTGGCCTGTGACAGTGTTTTATAAAACTCTCAAAATGTTACCACTGCTGTGTATCATCTTGACTTAATTCTATTTTTTTTCTGAAACTTAGTCAAAGCTCATGCTGATTGGACAAATCAATCAGTGTGCCAGTTGTCAATCCATGAATCCAGCATTACTCATGGTAATGAGTTTTATTACCAGTAATTGCACTGATACACTGGCTACTAAATCAAAGCGTTCAACTTCTTTGCTCAAGAAATATAAAGTCAAAAATAACTTGTAGAAAAAGGCCCAAATCAGGGACATTTTTGGCTACTACTTTTAATTCACATAAAACTTGTTAATAGAACAACTGTTTTTCATAGAATTTTATGTAATTATTACTATGTATTAATTTTAAAATACATATTTTAGAATACCCTAAATATTACCACAATTAATCTAGATACTCCTACTTTCAACAACTCTGAAATCCTCCTAGCTAAACTCAAACTTAGTAACAAAAAGTCACTCAACATTGTCACATGCTATATACCACCAGGCAGTAACATCCCAACCATGGAAGCCTTCCTATAATGGCCAAACCAAAACCTCCCTCAGGAAACCATTATACTCTGTGATTTCAACATAGATTGGAATACCTGCTCAACCTTAAACCCAGCCAACCATATTAATCTCTAACTTTTCACAAGTTATCCAAACTAGCACTAGACTAGGAACTCCTAAAATTAAAGAAAGCCTCCTAGACTAGATACTAATTAACAGGACAAACACCCCATATCAGGCAGGTGTCCTCCCAGATACCCTCAGTGACCATCAATCCACTTTTGTATTAAAACTCAAAACCCAATCCACCCCTAACTCCAGATCAATAACAACCCACAACACAAAAAACTTTGAACCCAACAATTTCAAACTCAAACTAAAACACCAAAACTGGTGAATACTAAAGACCTTATCCCTAGAAGAAGCCGTAAACCATTTCAACAACACCTTCTTAAGTATCCTAAATGCCCATGCCCCACCCCCTATCATTAAACTCAAAACTAAAACAGTCCCCTTGCTCACCAAAGAGACTAAAAAGAGAATTTCAGAAAGGAATAAAGCCTGGCACACCTGGAGAGCCACTAAAACCCCAGCAGCTAAGGTACAATTTCAACAGCTCAGAAATGAAACAAAAATATCAGTCCTCCTAGATAAAAATAATTATTTCCTTGACCTACAAAACAAGCACCAAAACAAACCCAAGAAATTCTGGGCAGGTATAAACAACATACTCCACCCTGGCCGCCCCTCCACCCCAGCCCCTACTTCCGCTAATGAAATCACAAATATACCAGACGCATTTAACAAATATTTCATAGAGACTATTGCTAACCTTGTTTAAAAACAGCCAGCAACTACTACCACTAATCACCTGCAACCTGCAGATAGACCTAAAACTTCCTTCCAGTTTCTACCCATCCCAACTAACTATGTCAAAAAGTTACTACTTAAACTCAAACTTACCTCACTAGCAGCTGATAAACTACCTTCTGAATTCCTTCAGCTGGCTGCTAACGAACTTGCTTCCTCATATCTATCCTACTAAATAGATTATTCTCAGAAACCTCAATCCCACCTATCTGGAAAACTTCCTATATTATCCCCCTCCATAAAAGCGGAACCTCCACCGATCCAATTATCGCCCCATTGCCATTCTGTCTCCTCTGGCCAAAATACTTGAGAAATGCATCCACCACCAACTCATGCCATACCTGCTTAACAACCAACTGTTTTCTCCTACACAGCATGGATTTAGGCCAGCATATAGCACAACCACTGCCCAACTTTCCTTCACAAACGTCATTAATCAAAACCAACACATAGGCAAACTAACTTCTGCCATATTTCTGGACCTATCCAAGGCCTTTGATATGGTCAGTCATGCCAAACTGTTACATGCCCTTGCTGACCTCAGCCTAAGTAACCAAACCCTAGTATGGTTTCAGAACTACCTACATGGGAGACAACAAGCAGTGTGGTGGGACAATAACATATCCTCACTGCTACCCATCACCACAGGGGTCCCACAAGGACCCATTTTAGGTCCCCTCCTATTCTCCATATTCACAAACAATCTTCGACTATTTGTCAAAATACAACAGTTATACAATATGCTGATAACTCTACACTTGTATGCGTATGACCCTCAGACACTTCCCTCTATAACACAAGTCTTCCATACCACAGAAAACTGGTTTCTTAGCAAACACCTAATTCTAAACCCAAAAAAAAAACTATTACTGTTCCCACCCACCAAAATTACCTCCAAACACATTCCATTTAACATAGTCTCCAGAGATGGGACCATCATCTCCCCTGACACTCACACCAAATTGCTAGGAATTACCATCGATAATAACCTCAAATTTGATCATCATATTAACCAAACCATTAAAAATATTCACAAAAAACTGAACAGTCTATATAAAAATAAACCCTTCCTAACACAAACTACTAGGATAACAATTGCTCAGACTCATCTTCTCTCAACACTATTCTATTCCTCACCCATACTCACCAACCTACCCAAAACTAAAATTGGCAAACTCAACACTTGCTATAATCAAACTGCAAAATTTGCAATAGGTGCTCCCTATCGTGGACACCACTGCCTATCCCTAAAGCAACTTGACTGAATTCCCTAATCTCCTAAACTATTATCAGCTATTCTTTGCCCACGACCTCCTATTATTTCCAGACAAAACCCCATCACTGGCTAATCTTCTAGTACCCCAAGCTAATACAAGACAACTTCACTCTAGCAACAAAAGACTAATTAAAATTACAAAAACCAACAACACAGCAGGTGACTCCCTCTTCCCCAACTATATTGGCAAAATCTGGAATTCCCTACCCTCATATATTACCTCAGCTGTCTCAAAGGACACATTTAAAAAACTCTTGAAGGAACACCTCAAGCACTCATGGATCTGCACATGCTCACCACCTGGCTAACCCCACACCTTACACTCTATACCCCTACATCAACTACTCAAACTAACACCTCTTTTTCCTGCCTCTCATACATATCCCAACATCCTTTCAGACTTCCCTATTGCGCCTCTACTACTTATTCCTACTACTAATATCCAGTTACAATTTCTTCCCCTCTACCTACCTACCAACTCCTTCACTACTCTATTCTACTCTACCTCACTAGTATGGAATAACTAAATCTTAAACTAAATACTTGAGTGTATCCTATCCAAAACTGTTAAACTTGAATCTTACTTCACCTTAAACTGATCTATGTCAACCTTCATACCCAATATGTAAACTTGAACTAAGCATGAATAATACCTGTATGTTAACTTGAACTAAACATGAATAATATGTTACTTAGCTATGTTAAGTCTGTTACTCTCTATTAATATGAATGCCTCTGTATTGCTTGTAATGATTAGCTGAATTTTATTGTGGAGTCCAGTCGGATTTTCCCGGTCAACAAATGTAAAATAAATAAATAATAAATAATAATAATAATAAACGTGCATTTTTCTGAAAAGTAAGAAACTGTTAACTTCTGACTGTAATTTTCAGTGAATTATCACAAAAAGCAGCATTTTTATGAGGGACACAACAAAACATAAGGCGAAAGTAGGGACATCTGATAGGTACGCACCAAACTGACATCTCTCTGCAACATCTCTCTCAGTTTTTTTACCTCTGGAATCACAGACATATCCAGAAATAATCAGGGACACTTTTTAAAATAGAAGTACAATTAACTTCAGAAACTTAGAGTGGAACAGAAAGTGAATTATCTAGCTTTTTCAGAAAGAAAAGTACAGAACTGATTATTGGAATTAATAATGTAAGCCACATTCTCTTCTCCCTAAATCATCAGATTTAGGATGAGAACAAAATTTTGAGCCAAAATTAAAGACAGCCAAAAGGTATGGTCGTCAGTAATGGAAACTCTCTAATTTACTCCCCCCCTCCCTTTAGCAGTAGTAACAGTTCAAGATGATAATGGAAATTGCTGGACCCTGCATAACAACATCACTGACTATTCTGGATCAGTACTTTCATGCAAGTGCACTTTTTTCCATTATCGCCCAAAAGTCCACTACAACAATATCCATGAGATCCTGCTCTGAAAACAAGGAAACAAAAAAATACTTCAGGACATAAATAACAGTGACTAAACCACCTTACCACCATTTCAACAAATGCCCTAACCAAGTTTAAGTCCCTAATATGATCTATACTTGACAGGTACTGCTCATTAATAAAAAATATGTCTTAAAGTGAACAATGTCCCAGCTATCACTTGAACAACAAAACAGAAATGAAAAAATGAAAAAAAAAAACATTTAGAAAAAAATGAAAAGAAACAAAAGACCCTAACTATGACAAAACTTTTTACCACTTAGACACTAAGCAAGCAATAATGTCTGACAGGGTGTGCGTTGCTGTGGAAATAATGCACACCCAGCAGTGTTCTGAAGCACCCCAGGAAAGAGCATTCTTTCTACAATATCACACATCCTGGTGGGCATTATTCTACTTAAGAGAATGGGCTGTCTCTTAAATTCCTGCATTTATTTTTTTAATTACCATATATATATATATATATATATATATATATATATACATATATACATATATATACATATATATATATATATATATATATATATATATATAGACACACACACACACACACACACACACACACACACACACACACACACACACACATTTTTATGTAAAATAGTTCTTTCACCTAATGTTTCAAACTCGATATATATCTAATTGTTGCTGTGTGAAGTATTTTACATCAAAAATATAACTTATGCAAGTATTTAATATCTACAAACACACACACATACACACACACACACACACACACACACACACACACACACACACACACACACACAACAAAAAAAACACACACTACTTTTCTATTTACTTTTAAACTGTACTATTAGAAGTATAAAAATGGTGGCCATTTGCTTTTTAATTCTCCAAACTTCACAGCAACTTAATATTTTGCCATGAAATGATGGACTCTCTTTTCCGTGGGCATTACCTGTACATTAAAACCCTGCTGGAGAATATTCATTCTCCAGTCAGGATGGTGATGCTCAGGTCACCCATTCTCTCATACAGAGTAACAATCAATGAATCAAAATTCAATTATCTTTAAAAGTAAGCAGACAGCTAAGGTTTCCATACCCTGCCTCTTCTGGAATGTTTTTTTTTTTTTTTAAACAAGAAACAACTTTATTAAAATATTACTTATCATATAGGCAATCATACATTTATGTAAATGAAAACAAATAATACTGACACAATCCCAGCTGCAAGCATTTTACATCACAAACCATACTGACACAATTCTAGTTGCAAACATTATACATCACTTATAATCTACCCAATCATTGTCAGTCAAACATTACATAGTTCATTTAAGTCTTACCTTCTTTTAAACCTTATTTCTCCTGTATGTACTGTTCCCACAATTCCCATTTTTCCTATGTAATTTGTTCCTACCTGTTTGTTCAACAGGTGGATTCTACAGTTTGTGTTTCTACAGATCCCAACTCCAGTTGTTTTTTCTCTGTTACTATATTCACTACTTACAGTACAGTTGGTTTAGACTTTGAATTCCATTTTCTAGTAATTGCTTTTTTGGTAGCCACCATAATTAGACTCAGCAAGGCCTTACTATGTCAAGGCAATTTCGATTCTGCATCATTGCTCAGAAAAATAATTTCCTTAGTTACACCAACTTGTTCACCCAGTATCTCTGACAGAGTAGTCTGCAGGGAATTTTAAGTCTGCCAAGTCATTGCATTTCCAGAAAACATGTTCTCAATTATCTCTTTCTTCCCTATCACACTTCTAACATTTGCTGTCTACATGAGGAAAAATTCTCCGGAGTCTACTTGGAGTATAAAAATATCTATGTAAACATTTCCAAGCAAAAAATCTTAAATCTTGTAGATATTGTTACATATTTGGGACACATACATATAAACCCTCCGGTGTTTCTTTGTGAATTACTTATCCAATCTCTCTTCCAAATCTTTCCTAACCTATGATTGATGCTTATAGTTATACAATTTTTATATGCTTTACTAATAATTACTTTTTTAACTGCAGCTTCTGTTCTAGATTCTACTAAAAACTCTACCAGTGTTGGTCTTTGATTTAGGACCCTCTTATTTCTTTCTCTTTGACTATGCACTCATATCAGTCCTTGATAGGGAAGGCAATCTCTAACTTGCAGTCCAAACAAATTCTTGGTGTCTTCCTAGTTTATTACCTTTCCTTCTCTAGTTAATTGCTCCCAATACCTTGATTCTTTTGCCAGTTTTCTCAAATAAATTCTAGCCCCCTCTTGCCTATTGTCTGTATACCTAATTGCAGCAATCTCTATTAGCAGAATCGCCTTTCTCTATTCCAGTGTTGGCTTCGTTCTTAGAATACTTTCTGCTACTTTATGAATATAACATTCTGTATGATTATTGTTATTCTCTTTAAAGGTCTGCATCCAAAATCCCAGTCTCTCCTTGTTTCTTAAGCTACTCCTGTTTCATCACCCCTTTCTACTTGGAATTATAAGTTTCTGACTGTGCTATGTACTGGAGCCTTAACTGTATAGTTCTGAAATACTGCTTCAAATCAGGTAATCCCAATATGCCTTGTTCTACTGGACAAATCAACTTATTCCCCTTCCAGCTCTTTATTAACTGCTATCCACAACTTCTCCTCTGGTTGATAAAAGTATGCCTGATCTGTATATAAGACTAAAGGGACTAAAAACATTTTAACTGCTTGCATCTTACTAGCCTTATCCATATAACAGAGCTTCCAATTTCTCAGTTTTTGTATTATCTTTTGTTTAGTAGCTTTTTACATGTCCTTAGCTGCCACACCAGAATTATTTTTAATCCATAATCCTAAGTACTTCATTTTACCATGTCCCCATAAATATGGATATTGCTGAACAAATTCATGTGTGGGTATATCATTTATTGTTACTGTCTTTTAGCTTCATTAATTTTGTATCCCAAAAAAGATGTGAAACTGTCTTAAAATGTTCCACAACACTGTAATGTCCTTTTCTGGTTTAATCAGGTATAAAATAATATCACCGGCAAATAAAGCCAGCTTTTCGTAACTACCATACCAATTACAGCCCTGAATTTCTGAGTCCCTTATTTTCTTTTTCAATAGTTCTAAATATAATGCAAATAACACAGGGGAAAAGAGGACACTCCTGCCTGGTTTCTCTAATCAAGCAGAAATTATCAGAAAGGAACCCACCCACTTTAATGTTAGCCACTGATCCCTCATATATCCTCCTAATCAACCTTATAATTTAATCAGGGAATGCAAATGCTTCCATTGCCCTGCTCATAAAGTCCCAGCTTACTCTGTCAAATTGTTTCTCTGCATCAAGACCTACCAATAAGAGTGATATTTTCTTATGGTCTGATTCCCTCTGGATCATCAGTGTTCTGTTAATGTTGTCAAATGTTTGTCTCCCCTCCACAAAAATCACATTGATCCCTATTTATTAATTTTGGCATCATTTTTGCAATTCTTTTAGCTATTATAGACAAACACTTTACAATAATGGTTTAATATTGAAATGGGCTTGTATGAAGCTGGATCTCTTTAGGTATTACAGCTACAACCGCTTTCTTCCAGGATGTTGGTATTTTGCCTCCTCTTAAAATATTGTTAAACAAAACTTTCCAGATCTTTATCAGTTTTTTTCCCTCTTAACTTCCAAATTTCCACAAGAATAGCATCTATTCATGGGGACTTTCCTGTAGATTGGTTATACAACACCATTTTTATTTCATCTCCTCCTATCCTGTTAGCAATTGAGCCTCATCTACATTTAACCTTGGCATATTTAATTCTGCCATGAACATTTCCATTTGTACCTTTTCTTGATTTCCATATTTCTCTGCTTTACACAGACTTTCCCAGAATTTCTTAAATGTTTCTAATACCTCTACATGATCTTATTATCTTCCTTGTTATAGGCTCCCTAAGCTTGGCAACAGCCCTTTCTACTTTCTGTTGTCCGAGTTGTTGTGCTAAAATGTTTTGTGCTCTACAGTTATTATCAAAAAATAGTTGCTTATCAGCAATCTTTCTAAACTCATGCATATTATCGAGGTAATCCCTTATTATCTGTTTAGCATTCTGCAGTTGCTCCTCTTCTTGTTCAGTGGGATTCCTCCTACTCTGCAAAACATTAACATTTGTCAGTCCCTATAAATAATTCCTATTACTTCTTAACCATATCTCCTTTTCTTTTATCTCTGCCCTATTTTAAACTCCATTTTAACTTTATCCCACTCCCTAGCTATATTTTCAAAAGAAATTTCTTATCTTCTCTAATAGCTCTTGAATAATTTCCATGACCATTCCTTAAATTCCTCTCTTTTCAGACAGGTGGGAAAGCACCAGTGTCTCATTTTTATTTCATTATAACATGTTTTTAGTTTAGTTGTTATTGGTGCATGATTTGAAATAGTTATTGGGTGTGTATGAAGACCTTCAATTAAATACACATGTTCCCATGAAATGTAAATTCTGTCTAGTCTAGACAGTTTTTGTATTTTGGGAAATAATATGTAAATTCACTCCTAACTCCTAGTACTGAATTCACATCTTCCATACCAAATATGTTCAGAAATTTCTTTAAAGTCTACCCTCCTTTGGTATCCCTTCCATTCTAGGCCCCCCAACACATATTCACTGTTACAAATCAAATTCCAGTCCCCACCTATAAAAATACTCCTTACTGAAAGCTGGTTACTTCTCCCAAAATGATCTTAAGTGCCATTACAAAAGTTTTAGGTGTAATATAAATATATGCCAGTGTATTCCTCCTCCTCCTCCCTTGCCAGTAGCCACTTAGTACTCAAATCTACCATTATTATCATTTTTATCCTCTTCTATCACTATTGGAGCTCCTATTGCAATTAATATAAATACTCCTCTTTTCCTTTGTCCCAGGTATTCCTCTGAATAACCATCCTGAAAACCTTTCTTTATCAAATTCACATATTTAGTTCTTTCAAAGTGTATCTCCTGTAGCAGAGCTATTTGCACTCTTTTTTTTGTATAGTTGACTTCTCTTTATTGTAGATTTCTGTGAGACCACTGACATTTTAAGACACTATAGAAAGTGTCGTTACATTAAAAATTTATTATTCTCACCTTTGATATATAACAGCATTTTTGTTAAAGGTCTAGTTCCAGCTTTTTTATTACATGCATACACTGTTTGGCAGGTTGAACCTTTATACAGCTGTTTTTGTCATATCCATTAAAGCCCATGTCACAGCTTTAAAAAAAAATGTTTTATTGAAAGCCCTCAAAAAATACTCAAATACCCCGCTAAAACCTATTAACTTAATACTAATACAAAAAACTATGTACATCTTCAAATATTGAAGTTTTACCCTCCTAATAGGAACAAATGTTCCAAACTGACAGCCACACTTACAAACTTGAGTCAGCATAAAAGAAAAATGATCCATGCTAAGCCACATGGTCCAGCCTGTGCTTCTACTAACTGCTGTCTGGTTTTCTCTTATCTTTATAGCTCTCCTACCTGGGAAAATACTTGAATATTTTCAGATAACATTATCTCCTAACCAATTTCTCTTTATCAGATTGTCTCTGTGGAGACAAGAGGACCGGATACAGAACCGTTATTAAGCATAGATGTATTTTCTAGAAAAAAAGCCTTATAATATTCAATATTATTTTTAATTTACTTGCTTTCTCTTAAACTTGTTACTAGATCAAGCTAAGGGCCTTAATCCAGAATGAGAAAAAGCACATTAATTTTTCTTTTGTCATGCTCTTTTAACCAGACCTTTGTTCTTCTTCCTTTTTTTTTACATTGCAGTGCCTACAGTTCTTAAAACTGGACAAGAAGAAAGAGAGAAGGGAAAAAGAAAAAAACACATCTGTTTACAACAGTATCCCCACTGCACTTAAAAATAACTGAGAAAACTTTATAGCATGCACAGAAAATCATGCACCATAGAAATAGTACTTGAAGGAAAATAAATTGTTTTACTTACAGTTGATTTTCTCCCTTCCCCAAGTATTCTTCAGAACATTAATGATACAAAGTAGGGCATATGCTTTAGAGTCCCCCACAAGTCCAACAAAATCAAAAAAGTCCAATATTTCCAGGTTTTCTTGTTCTGCAAAATTTCACAAATTATTGCTTTTCAATCCTACATTTGTCAATTTCCAAGTTATTGGTTTTATTCCTGTTCATCTCCATCTTCCAAATCCGGTCTCTGCTTCATTTCCAATGTACTCTCCATTCTTCTAGTCAACTGTCATGCTCCCTTTCTTCTCTCCAGCATTTTCCACTGAAACATTGGAAATAGTTTCACTGGCACAGTTTCTCTGCGGTCATTATTACCAGAAAAACATGAAGTAGAAGCTTCTTCTGTTTCACAGCTGACTTTTTGTTGGACAGATTTTGTATTTCCTCCTTAGCATATACTTCATAAAAAAAAATTTTTGTATCTCCAGGGAAGAATATTTTGAAGAGCTGGGTACAGCAATTTGATTTCTACACCTGCTTCTTGACATTCCCTGAATAATGGAATAAATTTACTCCTCTTTTGTTTGGTGTACAATGAGTAATCATTCTTCACAAAAACTCTGTTGTCTCCCACTTTTTTTTTACTTTATCCTTCGGTGACAGTTTTGTCAGAATTATCTCCTTCTGCTGGTAGGATTACATCTTTACTATTAAAGGTCTAGCTGTCTTTCTCACAGTCAGGTTTGGAGCATACACAATGTGCCTGTTCAGTTCATAACTCCTGCTTTTAAATATCAGTGTAGTTGCTTATTTCTGCTTTCATAAAATTAATACACTTTGTTCCTTCCAGCTTCTCTGGTACAGCTAAAAATCTCAGGGTTTTCCTATGTGCTCTGTCCTCTATAATTCTATTATTTTTTCAAACATCTCTTCTTGAGCAGTCTTGTATTAACCCAGCCTTTTCTTCATTTTGACCTCTGATTTTTGCAGTTTTATCATCTCATCTGAATATTGGTTTAAAGCTTATTCCATTTTCCAGCCTTTTGTTGTTTGAGTTAATATACTCCATCAGTGTTTAGTTTATTTTGACCAGATCTGTGTGCAGTTGTCTTATACTATTCTCTAGGCTACTGGAAGTCATGTCTGGAGCTTGCATTGTTTTTTGCTGAGCAGCTGCAATACTTTTCCCAGTCAGTGTTTTTTCATTACCTTTTGTACTTACTAGCCACTTACTGAAATTTACCCCAAAACACAAATGTCCACTGGCTTTCCCTGCTGAGTTTTTGTTTTCACACTGGGAGAGAGCAAATTAAGCTGTTACTCAATGTGTAGCCATCTTGGAAGTCCCTCCTCTTCTGGAATGTTGTTAAGAAAACAGAATAACTTGAGTCAAAATAAGGAACTTAAACATGCCCCTCCCCTTTTTCAATTTCTCTTCACTTCAGAATTTCAGAATATTAATTAGTACTCCTACAGAATTCCACTCACACCAACTCTGAGTATCAATCAAAGTACAAGAATGCCAGATTGCTCAAACACACAATATGCCTCTCCTATACAAAATGTATTACCCAATTATATTTCAAGACAATATCTCTAACTCTTGGAAAAGTTATATACTAAAGCAAACCCCAAAAAATACAGAAAACTTCATTCTTTCATATTCACAACAGGCTCCCAATTATAAAACCATTAACACACATCTGTAATGCTTTCGCTAACTACTGATGTTGTTCTACCCCAGTGTGAATATTCTATCTCTAAAAAACACTTCTAGAAATCTTGCAGACTTTTGATGAATTTCACTTCTTTGTCCCATAACAAAAAATGAGGACATATTACATAAACAGCTGCAAGAACATCTGAATAAATAAGGTACACACCTACCAATGTGCATCATGGGTTTACAGTGAGCCATATCATGCTAACAGCTATCCATACAGGAAGAGAAAAAATAAATCTACATAGCAATGGGAAATGGATGAGTCTTGGAATCATCTTTATCGACCAGACCTGGGGTTCTGAAAGTGTGGATCATAGTATTCTACTGAACAAAATATAGCTCCAATATTATAACCAAGTTTCACTGCAAAAAAGTGCCAAGAGACATGAAGAACACCAGCCAAGTGACAGTAAAGGATATTTATTCAACCAAAGCAGACATTCCACAAAGCACACTAATGTTGCACAAATACAATATGGTTTCATTCATAACAAACTTCATCAGATGTGGAAAAGCTTTTCCTTTACTGTGAGCAGGACTTCATGTGGGTGTCTGACAAACAGGATGACAATCTTACAACAAATACTGTGGAGACAAGCCAACAAACTGGAGGCAGATGTTTTAGACATGGGGACAGAATATCTCATCTGATGAAGTTTGTTATGAACGAAAACGTATTGTATTTGTGAAGCGTTAATGTGTTTTGTGGAATGTCTGCTTTGGTTAAATAAATATCCTTTACTGTCACTTGGCTGGTGTTCTTCATGTCCCTTGGCACTTTTTGCAGTTTTTCAGTGTTTTTGTGCCTTATTGGAACTCTTGTTTGGATTTAATTATAACCAAGTTTATTAACTACTGGAAAGATAAGACCCTCAAAGTCTACTCAGGCAAAATAACCACACATGTCTCATTTTCAGCACTAGTTCCCCAGTGTTCATTTCTAGACAATATTTTTTTCCTTATTCATAAACAAAATCACCAATACTCTACACTCTTTCTCAATTACCCTTTACACAGACTGCATTATCATCTTTCACATGTATAGCAATATCTAGCCATTTGATGTTCTGATTAATATACAACAAGTATGTCTTATGCAAATGTTTATTTCTCTCTTTCCTCCAACGCTTTGTCACTATGCTTTTTTAATAATTATTTTCTCGTTGTTTTATTTTTCTCTGTGTAGGTTTGCATTATGTACAGCAGCTGCCATGGCTTTGCCAGTGGTACAGACTCGGACTCCAGGCCACCCGTATATGTGTTTTGCCTATAATGTACCCTGCTTCACCATTGGGTGCTGCAGAAGCAGCCAGGAGGCCACTTCTGCTGCCACCTGGTGGTGAGTCACCAGAAGGGATTATTGCTCCCTCCTGTAGCACTGCCATGGGTGAAAAATATGTTATGTGCAGAGAGATGACACAGGTGATGGAGAATCTAATAGACCAACAGGTGGGAACCTGAATCAGTTAACCAGAAGATTTGGTTCGGTTGCAATAAAGACTGTCTTCCACAGTTAATAGTTAGTTTCAGTAAAAATCACCTCCAATAGCTCCACCATGAAAATTCTTTTATTATAATAATAAACAAAGGACAGTATAAAAGAACTGATTAAAGAACTGATTTAGCGCTTTCGTCTCCCACCGGAGACATCTTCAGAATCAATTGACCTTGTTCAAACCATTCCTTTTATATTAAAAAAACACATCAATATCAATTAAATTGAATTAAATAATAATATGTAATAGTGAAAAGCAAAAAAAACATTGGCTGGCCAGACAAATCCTTCTAACAAGTATTAAAGACACATTCCAACCATCAAAGAACAGGAAATGTTAAAACCTTGAACCTAAAAGAATTCAATAAAGAAATTATTTTTGTGTTTATACAACTAATCAAGAACACAATCAAAGGAAAAAAGCAGCATCAGGAACATACCATAAGAGACAATTCTAATAAACAGCATTGTATAAACACAAAAATAATTTCTTTATTGAATTCTTTTAGGTTCAAGGTTTTAACATTTCCTGTTCTTTGATGGTTAGAATATATCTTTAATACTTGTTCGAAGGATTTGTATGGCCAGCCAATGATATTTTTGCTTCTCACTATTACGTATTATTATTTAATTAAATTTAATTGATATTGATGTGTTTTTTTAATATAAAAGGAATGGTTTGAGCAAGGTCAATTGATTCTGAAGAGGTCTCCGGTGGGAGACGAAAGCACTAAATCAGTTCTTTAATCAGTTCTTTTATACTGTCCTTTGTTTATTATTACAATAAAAGAATTTTCATGGTGGAGCTATTGGAGGTGATTTTTACTGAAACGAAGACAGCCTTTATTGCAACCGAACCAAATCTTCTGGTTATAGTAATTCGTTTTCTGAAGTGGAACCTGAATCAGTTACCTAAAAAAGTATCCTCTTGCGGCTGCAAGTACTGCATAATTGCCCGTCCCTACCATCATCACCTCAAGTGGGGAGGGTGGTCATGGTGCTGTCTAACTTCCTTCTCGGTATTGCACAGGCAGTACAATACAAAAGGCCTTATCTACCTTAACCCCCATCCTGGTGGTCCTTCTCCCTTATGTGTCACTGCCTTCACCTCACTGTTGCCCGAATCATCCCCATCAGGAGTGTCTTCCCTTTCTCTGTTTGTCCCTAATTCCACTGTCCCTTAACCCTCCATGTGTCAGCACCTTCCTGTCAGTCTTTTCCTATATTATTTTTGCGTATGTGCTCCTGTGTTTGGCCTTCCCCCTTTTACCATGCCTTTACCTTCCCTTACATCTTTCCACAACTTTCCTTCTTAAAAAAGGGCAGCTGCATACCTCTCAACCTGGAAACATCACAAATCTGGACAAGGCCCATGAAAAATAGGTACAAATCTGTACGCTGATTAATGTAAAATTTGCATACATAATTATGGAACCCCACCCACTCTGGCGGAATTGTGAGATACCAACTTTCAAACACAAACTGAATAGACAACCAAAATATGGCACCAGAGTCCCCCTGCAGCCATTCCAGTGTCCCATTACCTGGCTATTTCGACCCATTTACCATAAACCCTAATGTGTGCATACTGCTTTACTTCTACAATGATTATTTGGATTTTATTTTTATATTTTATAGCACAATGCACAAACACTAAGAGATATCTGATAAACAAAGCAATACTGTCTCACAATGACAATAGACTTGGCATTAAAACTTCTCTGCCCTTGAAACTCAAATTCAATGAAACAGCATTGAAACCCACACCACATCCATTTTTTTGGAGGGGGACAACAAAAGGCCAAAATTCAGGGAGGGACACATTTTAAACATTGCTTATATAATTTTGAAAAGTTACTAGAATAAAATTTTGTGTTACCACCATGCACTTCACTGCCAAGTCTTAAACCCAAGACCCTTTACACTACAGTCAGAGCAACATACCACTATGCCAAATTAGCAGTTTCCTGAAATACAGGAAGACTGAATCTTAAATGGCTATCATTTACTGAATTCAGTTCTCACTTCTCACCATAGCTCTCAACCTGTTAGCACAAAAAAAGTCGACAAAGCCAATAATGGGGGAATACAGCCCCAAAATAGGGACAAATTTTCAAATATTGATCTTTATAAACTTAAAAAATTGCTAGAATGAAAGGTTTTGTGTTACCAATTACCACTTATTTTTTGAAGAATATAAAGTCTGAAATTCAAAAGCTTGTCATTATTTAGTGAATTCAATCCTTCAGTGATTTAACATACCTGAAGAACCACAAGATTTAATGAGGAAGAGAACAAAAATATGAGGCATAAATTCACAAATGGTGGTGGCTAGGGACTTTAGGCTCTTTTTACCTGTACCCAAGGTACAGGGTTTGAGCCTGAGTACCTCTAGCCACCAGGTGTATTTCCTTGGGGGCATTTACACACACACACACACACACACACAAAATTCCATGGAGGCAGATTTCGAACTGAATTAGCTCCGATAATTCCATTAAACAGCAGCAAAGCTAAAGTCTTAAACACTGTAAGCTCGATGTAGAGCTAAATTTTGTGGAGGCAGATTTACCTTAAACAGGAGCAACTCCAAGCAAATTAAACTGCAGCAAATCTCCAAAAACCTAAAAGCAAAGCTAAAGCCTTAAACATGGTAAACTGTAAACTAAGCTCCATGTACAGCTAATGGTCTGGAATTCCATGCAGGCAGATTTACCTTAAACAGCAGCAGCAGACTACCATTCTAGATAACTCCACAACTCCAGCAGCAGCACCATAAATACCAAACAAAAACTCCATTTGTTTCCCTCAAACAAAAAAGCTAACATGCCGGACAACTGAAAAGCCTTAAACAGCCTAAGCAGACTACCGTTCATTTCCGCTCTCAAACAGCCAGCCATAAATACATGCATGTGAGCACTCGAGCTCAATTCCAACAGGCTGGTGGAGCTGACGTCGTCACACACGTGATGACGTCAGCTCAAAAAGAGTGAAAAGAAAAACATTTTTTTAATTGGAAATAAAGGTGTGCCACTCAGAAATCATGGCACCCCATTATTTGGACCCCAAAACTCAGTAAAAACAGAGTAGTTTGGGACAATTGGGAGGTATGGGCAGCTGTCTCACAAAAAAAGTATACCTAAACCTCCCGTTTCCTTTCTGTATACTCCTACGTTTGCTGTCCCTTTTCCTAAAGTCCTATAAACTCACTTCCACATCATTTTATGGTAAAAAAAAAGATTTAAACATTGCAACAGGTCCGTTAAAGGCCTTGCTTGTTTTTCTGTATTGTTGCAAATTAGTGCACATACTCACCATGAGGATACTGAATTATCTGTACTTGTTTTTGTCTCTTGTCATACTACCAGTCAAACTGCAGTATTTCCTCCTTCACAAGTCCTGTAACTTGCATAAGCAGGGTTTTAATTAGCAGTGAACTGGGATGTGAACTTCCATCTAGTTAACTGATAATTAACCTCAGACACAGGCAGCATCACGCTACAAACATTACCGTGGTAGGAGTTCCAAGTAAAGAGTGTTTTTGATTCCCAGGCAGTAATTTATATTACATTAAAAGTTTGTTTTAACTCTAATCTCTTAACATTTTGCTATTTTCTATATATTAAACTTAAATCTCAGTTTTCCAAATGTCTAGCCTTATAAATGAACAGAAACTATCACTGTCCAAGTGTATTAACCCATTATAAAGCCAATCAAGTCTATTATCTATAACTTTATAGTTTACGCTTATCTGTTGAATAAGGAAGACCATATCTTCCCATCAGTGTCTGTATGTGATTAGCTTTGTACATACTATTTTGGGGTTTAAGAAGAACCAGTTAATAACAGTTTCAGTATGTGCCTCAATTCACCACTGGCAGGTAGACTTCCTCCTAGTAAGGAACAGGCAGTAGGGTAGAATCAGTGACCGCAAAGTAACCCTCGTGAAACAGTTATCTCACAGCATAAACCACTGGTTATCACAATTAGCTGCAAACAAAGGTTAGAGAAGCAGCCAAGGTCAACAGACACTAGGCTGAAGGCCTGGATGTTGACTGGAGAGGAAGTGCAATAATTAAAGGAATTGCTCAAGGCTCTAGCATCTCAGGAAGAAAAAAAATAGGTTAAGCTGAAGAAGAATATCAGCGCCTCAAAACAGCATGTGTGAGGACTACCAAACAGAAATACAGCTGAGCCAGGTGCAGAAATAAGGTATATAAGGAAAGCTGGTGATGAACTGTAGAAGTCCAAAAGTCATCAAAAGAAAGGAGTGTAGGAAAAAGTGGAAGACAGAAAAGATGGACCAGGTTAAGAAGAAATGCTGGTTGGCTAACAAAACGACTAAGAGAGGAGTTGTAATAACAAAGAACAAGGCATCACAGACACTCTACCAGCTTCTGGAAAGTGACTCAGTGGATGGCACAAAGAAAATCTATCCATCTGCAACGCAAACACAGAAAGATAAAGAAGCTAATCAAACACCCTTCATGAGGAATGCCATCAAAGATCTGTCCACCAATCTACAGGACATCAAAGGCAGATGAAAGGAGTACTTCCATCAACTTCTGAATGAAGAAAACCCCACAAAAGCTGTACTGCCCCAGGCACAGCCTACAATGAAAGAAGAGGAGGAGGTCCTCATAGAAGAGTAAAGAACAACACTATGAAAAATGAAGTCAGGGAAAGCAGCAGGCTCAGATGAGGACACAGCAGATGTGATAAAGATGTTGGGTGAGCTATGGGAGAAATGGCACCTGAGGGTACTCACAGCAGTATGGAGAGAAAGGTGTATCCTAAATGACTGGAGAATAAGCATAATAGTGCCAGTGTTCAAGATGTATCAAACTCCTGTCACACTGCATGAAAGCTCTGGAGAGGGTGACTGATAAACAAATACATAAATTAGTAGAATGTAAGATGGGAGATGAGCAATTCAGATTCAGATAAGGATGCAGCACAACAGACCTGATGTTTGCAGTAAGACAGACAGTTGAGAAGAAATTAGAGATGAGGAAAGAGTCCAACTGGGCATTCCTAGGCATGGAGAAAGCATATGACAAGGTCTCAAGAAAGATAATTTCAGCAGTCTTGAATTGGGTTGAAGTGTCCCAGAAACACTGGTAGAATTAATGCAGGCTATGTACAAGGACCCAGTGATTCAAGTATGAACAGTGTTCGGTCTTGGGGGGGTCCCAGTGGGAGTGGGTGTGCACCAGGGTTTAGCTCCGAGCCCAGTGCTGTTCATTCTGGTGATGGACTACATTAGCAAACAGGTCAAAGTGGAGAGATCCACAAAGTTGTTGTATGCAGAGAATGTGGCATTACCTGCAATTTCTGAGTAGGAACTACAGCAAAGGATAGGGGAATGGAATACAAAACTGAAAACACAGGAGATGAAACTGGGTACAGATAAGACTGTTGTAATGGCAGCAAATGGAGGAAATCAGTAGAAGCTGAGAGATGAGATTGAAGAGAAACTAGTGGAACGGGCTGACAGCTTTAAGTATCATGGTTTAGGAGAAAGGAAGTCTGAATGAGGAGGTCAAAGCTCAAATCAGAGGGGCTGCAGCCAACTAGCACAGAGTGGCAGATGTAGTGTATGACAGATGAATGCCAAAGAAGCTAAAAAGTAAGGTGTGCAAAACAGTAGCACAACCAGTACTACTGTATGGTACAGAAACCTAGGCAATAAAGGCACAGCATTTGAGAAAGGTAGAGGTGATGGAAATGAAGCACCTGAGATGGATGGTAGTATGCACACTGAGGGACAGATGAAGAAATAAGGCCATCAGAGGAGAAGCCAAAGTAGCTCCAATTGCAAACAAGTTCAAAGAGAACAGATTAAGGTGGTTTGGGCACGTGTGCAGAAGAGCAGGAGGCAATCTTGTGAAGATTAGTGGCAGACAGCAAGAAGGCAAGAGGAAAAGAGGGTATCCAGCAAAGAGTCAGGCATGCATGTCAAAAAATGTAGGAGAGTGCCATTCAATCAAGAGAGATGTTAGCGGCTGAAACATCATGCTGACCTTATGTAGAAAATGACAGAAAGAGGGATGATGATGATATGTGCCTTGCTTTGTACTGTAGTTTGCAGACAGAAATCTGAGACTACTACAGCTATTGACAGTTTGTTTAAACATTATTTTGATTTATACCTGTTGACCAATTAACTTATAAACATTAGGGGATACTCAGAAAGAATAATAATGAGTCTGTGCTGTGATAAACAGCACAATCTAGTGGGGATTACTCATGCATAAATGCGGACATAACATGGACCTGCTGGGACAATGCTAAAAAATTAAGCCATCTACTTGTGAAAATGGCATTCACTGTGTAACCAAAGAAACCGTGTTATGAGAACTAAACTGACTCATGGTTACTGGCACACAGATAGTATGCTGGATGCAGTAAGTCTCAAAATACACACTGCAAGGCCACATACATGCTACATTGGCATTGGTGGCAGACCAAACAAGGGGTACACAGCAAAGAAGGAAAGGGGTTGATAGTGCCGTCAGAAAGGGGAGGGAGGCAGCAAGCAGAGGAACACACATGAATATACAGAACGACAATGAGAACAGAAAAGTACACAGCAAGGGGAAGAAGGGGAGGTTAGGGTCTTGTTGTTAGACAGATAACTTTTTCTTTTTTAGATAAAAGGGTCGAGGGAGAGGAAAGCAGTGGGAAGATGTGGGTAGGAAGGCGGCTACAGCATGGCAGCAGAGACAGACACACAGAAACCTAATACAGGCAAAACTGACAGGGGTGGTGGAGGTGGTGGTGGTGTTGGTAGAAGAGGATGGGGGCAAAACAGAGAGAGACAGATCGATGGTGGACAACTAGTGAATGGGAGGACTGAACACCAAACAGTGGAAGATGACTGATATAAAATGAAAGGGAACACCATAATAGGGGATAGGATGAAAAAAGGACTGCCTGCCAAGCCACCCCAGTAGGGAATCTGCCAGAAATCAGTCGCCTCTATGGCTAACATCATGGGGGAACTCTGTCAGTGGTGAACCAATGGTCGAGGATGGATGGCTATGGCTATGCAATACTGCCAGTCACACTATACATTTGAAAGTGTCACTCTGGATACTGGAATGCTGGTCTATGCCAGTCCTAACCAGCTGCCATGCCTCCTGCTGGGTAACCCAGGAAGGCCCCCTCTGTACCACTCCCTAGTGAGAAGCCTATGTCACACAAGCGGATAAAGTAGCACCAGAGTTTACCAGTGAGCCATCTAGGTATCCTCCCATAGGATGACTTTTTCATCCCACAGAAAGGCAGGCATGGAAATTGTTGGGAATCCGGCTGTCAGTTTGATGGTCAGTGCAGGGTGCAGTGGCTGCTACAACACCACTTCCTGCTCCATGATTGATGCAGGAAAAATTATCATAAACAGAGAGAAGCAAAAACAAAAAAAGATACATAATAAGAATAAGATGACTGAGAGAAAGAGAACAGGACACTAACAATGGTCAGTATGATGTGGTATGCTTTCTTATAAAGGGCACTGGAAGGAGAAAAACAGTCAGCACTGCAATGTTTATATAAATGTCAGTGGAACACCTGTGTTATGACAGGGAATAGCACTAGAGGAAATTACTGGCTGTGCTCCTGTCATCATAGTGTACAACACCGACACAGGTTTTGGATGGTACCCAGTGTATCTGAAATGAACAATGAAGTGAGGAAAAAATAATAATCAAACTGATAGAAAAAAAATGTTCAGCCCTGTATACAAGTGTATGTGGTGTTGTCATATACAACCTGCTTGAGGATATACATGGCCTCTATGTATACCTGTAGTATTTGTAGGGATGTGTCTCACAGCTTGGCACAGAACCACAAATAACGTGTAAAACTAATATGAATAAGCAGTGGAAAACTAATTACTGTTGTAAGAGTCCAAATGAAAAAACAAGCCTTGCTGCAGTGGTACAAAGCATCATCATGGTTGCTGCTTCCAACAACATTACTGTGAGGCAAATATGTGGTATTAGCAACAAAACCACATGCACATCTTTGGTTACACTGCACATGCATGATGACTTGACCTCTTCACTGGAAATGGGGTTGATAATGCATTGCACTACTGGCAGGATTCAGAGAACATCAGGCTATATTACTCCATTTGCATTATCACCATGCTACAAACCCCTGCACAGTATGATAAATAGCACGGTTGCTATAATGCTAGATACAATGCTACAGAAGTGAATACAACATTGCAAATACAGAATAGTGCAGAAAAACAAAGTAGAGGGAAATCTACAGCAGAGAGGAGTACTGGTAATTTATGCCTTGTTGCAAGGCATTTCCAGGATATATGACTGCCACACACAGCTAACCCAACCATACTGACTTCAGAGTACTAACACTGTAATGGCCACGACAGGGACCAGGCATTGTTGCACTGTGAATGACCAACAAAGTCAGAGCACAGGGAACTGCCAGGAAATGTTGCACTACTGAAGGAAGGGCCAAAAGAAATAGGCAGAACAGTTGCTGTTGTCATAGTGAAGGGGAACAGCCACCCCGGCCTCATTGTCCAAGCAAGACAGTACTATTGTAGTTCTTTGTGGGGGAAAACTGCACAAGCCATGGAAAACAGACATGCCAGCTGACATACCAGTAGGCATCAGGGATCCAGACAGAGCACAGGGAGGCTGTGTTGTATACCCACATGGAAGTGGAGGTTAGACCAGCAGTTAGATAAGCAAAGACTGTGCAGTATGCACTGTGGAGGGTCAGTGCATGTTGAACGCATGACTACACAATGGAGTCTGGCACAGTACTGCAACAATGATATCACTGCATTGTACAAGGCAGTACCCACCACATATGGTGGTGACTGTTGTCTAACATGGGCCGTCCTGTATACATGTAGGAATCCACATATGTTCCCAGATGTGTACTTGAGCAGTCATAGTAGTGAAAGAACTGCAGCCCACTGAGAAATTTACACCATAGGAGGCAGATATTCTGTTGTAGGCCCTATGGATGCATGGCAAGAATATCCTGGAGAAAGATAAGGCAGATAAGACCCCCAGGAACTAGGTGTGGTGGGAAATGGTGCAACAAATAAATGCTGTGAGTAGGTACATCCACAAAATGTTGCAGATGTACTGGAAGGTGATCAACATGATCTTGTGTGCAAAGAACAGGGCACAAGACACAAATGCTGAAAGGACTACCTCTGGGGATGCTCCCTGAAGACATCAGCCACTCACAGAGATGCAGCAGTTCTTAACACTCAGTGGTGAAACTGACAGGACACAGATTCTGGGTGGTTGACTGGATATGGGAAATAGACTGGAAAGGCTGCCTGTGTCTGTTGGGAATGCCTCGGGTGAGTAAAGATACATGCCAGTCATGCAGAATATTGATAGCTCATTCATCCAGTGTGCTCAGACTTCAGCATGTGCTTTACTGTCACCTAGAAACATGAAGGTTTCAACTGTGAACACCTGGAGCACAAATGACAACTGCCCGAGTGTCTGTGGAAAAAGCAGCATGTGAGTTGTGTGGTTGTGTGGCATGCCACTGTCAGATAATACTACTAATCACCTCCACATAGTGTTCTCACACATAGCATTCTGCATTTCTGTCACTCATGGACAGCTAGACAGCAAACCATGTATCCTGCACTGACAGGTAATGTATATGATCATAGCCTAAATATATTCCAACCATGAAGCTGCCTGTCTTATGTAACATGATGGAGTCTTATTACATGCCACCTTACATGTGGTTAAGCTATCTGCATGCTTTCTCAGGTTACACTGAAAAAAGATGCAGCAGTACAGATCTAAACATCCCGTAGGAGAGCACATCTGTACAGGCTGAAAATGGCGGCAATGTGTACATGACACAGTTGGAGGACACAGTAGCATTCTCAGCAACAATGACAGTGTAGGGAACATTCCACTTCCCCTACAGCTGAGGAGACTGGGGAGGCACCAGATGGATCTCTTATCACCTGTTTAGTGAAGGATGTTCTGTCCATCTGCATCCTATACATGGTACACAGTAGAATCAGCACTAGCTTCCAAAGATGCAGAACCTCAAAGGTAAACACACATGACATTGTGGAGAGGTGTACTGGTGCCAGCTGTGGACTCTGAAGCACAGGTATTGCATAACATTGGTATTACTCCAGGCATCAATGAATGAAAACATGCACAAGCAGTGATCCAAGCACAGCTGAATGCTAGTCAAACCACGTCAGAAGTGTTCACTATGCTACATGGCCTGCTTGAAGATGTCCATGGCCTCTGTGAATATCTCCAACCATTGTAGGGAATAGCAGCCCACTTAACAGCCAAAAGAGAGTCCCAGTACTTGCTTGCAAATGGCAGGCACAGCCAAGAAAGGACATAAATTTTACAATGCAGGTGTGTGACCCCTTTGTACACAAGGCTGGCTGCACTGATGCTTCTACCCCTGGCCGTGGCTGCTCACATGGATACAAATGACACTCTGTTTATTCCGCCATTGCCTCTACCGCAAGCCATGACTAAACATGTAGTTGTGGATGACACCCTTCTGACTCCACTAATGCCTCCTGTCCTGGCTGTGGCGATTCAAGTGGGCATGGATGACATTGCTATAGCTCCATCATCATCTCTGTCTATAGCAGTGGAGGGTCCCAAGGATGTGCATGATGTTTTGCCAGCTCCACTGTGGGCTCATCCCACATATCAAAATCAGGGCTCTATAGTTCCACAGCAGCCCACACCCCAATAGATACCCACCAATGACATATACCCCTGGCCAGGGCATATCTACTACAACCACACAGTAGGGGACTCAGCCACAATTATGCATCTGGAACCCATTCATTATGGCATCCCTGAAGCATATGCCTCCACACCTGCCTCTGCAGAGACAGATGTTATACCTGGCGAGCATTCCAAATATGGAAGCTCCACACCATCACCTGAGAACTTGATCCATGACACCCAACATCACCTAGTTGTGTACAGGCATACTGAAGCTCCTTCTATGACTCTGCCACCTATGTTAGTAGTGTTGTCCATGCCACTGCACCTGCCACCTGTGAAAATGATGATGACTCCAGCCTGCTGTTTCCCTGGATCATGTGGCTTAGGCAAAACCTCATGCACAGCATAGCCAGTCCAGTCACTGCACTGCACTGCATAGATTGGGCATATAATTGCATTCTTCATTTTTGTTCTGTATTTGTCTCATGGCCCATTCCAGTGAACCAGAAACTGTTTTCTGATAGTGTCTTGACATATAGTATTTGTCTATTGCTTGCATGTAGGCCTGACACAGCCATGTCCACTCTGACTCTTTATCCAGCTCCTCCTCTGCTGCTGCTGACACAGCACTCTCACCTAATGTCATTGTCTCCTCTTGCTGTATGGGTTTGCATAGTACCATGTTGTACAGCATGATGAATACCACAGACAGCTTTGCTGCATGTTTCAATAGTGTACTACAATACACAGTTAGATGTATCCAGGGAGATGAAGCAAGACAGTCAGAGATGCTCCTTGTCTGCACCAGTGTGGTATTGTAAACCTTCTGTACCTCTGTCTGGGGAGTGTACATGGGAATCATCAGCCATGGATGCAATGCATAAGTGGCATCACCAGCAACACACACAGCAGTAAACACTATTATGAACAGTCTGATGCACATGTCCATGTCACTGGAGAATCATGGGCTCTAGGTTTAACAATTTGTGCACCTACCAGCCGGATAACCCTGTGGAAAGTCCACTCACAACAAATGCTGGCAAAGGTCACACACATGCTAGAGGTGAGAACCATGAGAACTGCCTGTATGGTATACTGACACATTATAAATAATAGTACAGTTGGAGTAGAGTCCCTTCTGGTTAAGGTACTGTATACCAAGTCAATGAGGCTGGGCCTTAATGGCAATGTTAGTGCAGTGAATGGACCTTCAGACCGCAGGTAAAACCGCTATGTCATAGAATGACTGCACGGTGGTGGTTCTTTCCTCTGTCACTCTTGGGAACTACATCTTCTCCTCCACATGCAGCAGCATCACATCTAGGAACACAGTGGAGAATTTACCAGGGGCGGGCTAGGAGAGATGAAACTCCCCCCATTATATTGGGCTAACCCTGAGAAATTACTTTATCCTCAGTTTATGTTTAATGGTGTTTAGCTGCACTTCCATGTTAGCAACTTTAAAAGAACAGGAAAAAAGAAAACATTTTATGACTTTTTTAAGTCATTAACACGGAAGTTCATCTAAATGCATTTAAACACACACACAGCATACATGCATTTATACATGGAATGTAAGCAAAGAGTGTGTGTGTGGCTGTATGCATATACGGGGACAGTTATGCATAATGGTTAAGATTTTTGCCTCGTAGATACAAAGTACATGGTCAGATTCATACCACTTGTTACCGACAATCATCTGAAGAAAAGGTTTACAGTACTGGGTGGCTAGCCTTGCTGTGGATACACACACACACATATACATACATACATATATATATATATATATATATATATATATATATATATATATATATAGATATATATATATAGATATATATATATATATATATGTATGTATGTGTATGTATGTATGTATGTATGCACACACACTCAGACATATACCAATGAGAACACAGGAAGGGTAAGTTCACAGGTATTTGCGCACACTAGATAGATAGATGAGGTATATTATATGAAGGGAGGCAATGCTTGCCCCGTAACATTTTTTCACAGCTCTCCTGCTTGGACTCCTTTAATGTGGCAGTAGTTTATGAGTTTCACTAACATAAGAAATGCAGTATACTAGCATTATAGATTTTTTTTTCCCTTTAATCATTTAAAGTTTCAGCTTATCTCAAGGTGTTCTTCTGTTCACTAAAGGCAACTTTCTCATTTTATTTATTTTTTCTAATTATTGTGTTATAACCAATGTACGTACAGCCTTTACACTAAAGGGAACAAAATCAGTCCTAGCTAGCTACTAAGACAGTGCTCTACAAACATCACAAATAATAAACGATGTACTTTTCATGACCTTGATTGTGATAATTATGAGTTTGTCATATCTGGCATAATTACCAATAAGGTAGTAACTAGTTGTACACCTAGTAACTAAACACTGATTACAGCCAAGTGACATCTCCAGGCGTTTCTGCAGTTACCGCCTACTGCTCCTCTAGGCGTCAAATATTGCCTGTTCATATTTGCATTAATAATTACAAAACCATGCTACATACAAGGTATCAGAATATTTTATCTTGAAGCATACATGATGGCAAACACAATTGTATTGCTATATGACCTCTGTCAATGGCTGTTTGTTAGAAGTCTAAGGTAATAACTTCATTTTTAAAGGCTGAAGCCACACCCACTGGGAGTTAAAGGTACACACTTCAAAGGGCTGTACTGGAGGTAATGAGTTAAGAGAAATCTTTTGATAACATGACAAGATGAAGATAACAGTGACATTTATCCGGACATAGACAGGCAGAGATCCATTGATAGGTGAAGTTTTACTTGTGCTTTTAGTAAGTTTGCATTCTGAATGGATTTCAATAAGAATGAGATGTGGTTTCTATAGTTTCGCTACACTATTTGGATACAGAGAGAATCTGCAGTATTAGATGATTGGTTATAGTGATTTTTACTTCAGAGTGTAAAGTTGTATTGTGGAATAGCATTTTATTAAGTTGTGTCAGTATGTATTTTGTGGGTCTAGTGTACAAATAGCTAATAAAACTATTCAAATTAGAGGGAGATATAGTTGTTACACCCAAGGGGTAGTATATGTTGCTTTCTATGTAAAATGTCCAGCATTTTATGTTGGCAAAACTCAGCGCAAGCTATGCCAGAGACTATACGAACATTCATATATCTCCCATCATAAGGACACAAATACTTTATATAAACATCTGAATAAATATCCCACACATAGTTTTGTGTTTTTTGTAATGTACAAGGTTACAAAAGATGCCCGAGGGGGACCATGGAAACTGGTTTTAGAAAACAAAGAGACATGGTGGCAAATTCACTTAAATGCTGGTATTCCCCCGGGTTAAATGAAATGATATTCATTAACAATCTTTTAAAACTGAAGACATATGACAGGTAAATTATTTTTGCATTGATATGAAACAGCACAAAACTGTTTTTAAAATATGTTTTGAATATAAATATTATTGATTTAGTTCAGTATTTTGATGGACACACACACACACACACACACACACACACACACACACACACACATATATATAATTTTTTTAACATACATATTTTTTCAGTATGCATTTTTAAAAGTGTTTTACGGTATCGCATTGGTTGTTGGGCTCAAGTGATGTAATTAGACTAATATATAGAGTGCTAATCTAATAGGAGGTTAGCGGAAGAAGTCTGTGACCGAATCAAATGAAACCGCTAATAAAATTGTTCAAATTATTTTATCGTTTATTGGCCTGTTTTTCTACTGCCAGCCGATTTGGTTTTTAACAGTTAAATGTGCATATTTATTTATATGTCTTATATAATTAGCAACAATGTCATGGCACATTTAGGGGTTATCGGAACACATCTGGAATCATTAGTGCATGCAATGAGTTACATATTTATTTATATTTAATGCAGTTGATAATGGGGGGGTGTCCAGAGGCATAGCCTGGATTTTTGGATTTGTATAATTGCTTCTATAATGTAGCCCTCAACTCAATTTGCTTCATGTTTCTGTATACTATCCCTTTTTTCACTACTGAAAAAAATCCCAAAATGACAGACTTAAGCAATAAATAAATAAATATATAAATCAATGACCAACCAGATATTCTGGATACAAAACAATAACAGAATATATAACCAGAAATCATGACAAATGTGTGAAAAAAAGGCCAACCTGAAATTCTGCATATAAACAAAATATAAAACTACAAGCCATTATAAACATGCCACTTGTTTATGCACATATTTTAGCACATATCATTGGTTTATACACATATTTTAGCACATCTTATTGTACAAAATAAATATTTTAAAGGTAGCACAATGACACACATACCTCTCAACCATACCAAATTCCTCCATATTTACCAGTTCTGAGGTCCAAATAATGGGGCCCCTTTAATTCACGTTTTTTTTATTTTAATGTTTTTTTTTTTGGAAGTTGACGCTGATGTCATCATCATGATCATGACGTGTGCAATGACATCAGCTTTGTGAGGGAGACTGCCAGCCTGTCAGAATAGGGCTCTCCCGGCTTTGACTTTTTTTTAAACATATGTTGGCTGAGCTACATTCATAGTAGACTAGTGGGACTGGGACTCATGGTCTCGAATGGCCGGCAGCAGCACTGTACAGCATATAGCAAGTGGAGTGGAGGAGCAAGAACTGTAAAGCCGTTTTCCTTTAATGTGTTAAACTTCTGCATTCAGTTTGCTCCAGCCTCTACCAGTGGCAGCCAAGAAGGAGCAACAAGTGCCTGTGACCCTGCAAAACTCCAGGAATCCCATCCCAGAGCAGACTGACCCCAGATATCCATACAGCCATGATCAGGAGGGTCACAGGAAAAGTACTGTACATTACAGCAGTCAGGATCCAGAATCATTATCGCAGGATGAGAAAAGTTCTCTCCAGCAGCTCAACTTCCTCCTCCAAGTAAAAAAAATGGAACAGAATAACTGACATTGTCTACCTCTCTCAATTCTTTTAAATAATATTGCATTTGCATTTGAGAGTTGCAAATAAGAGGGTGCAGTCAGGTAGTATTGCAGACAGTGCAGGAATAAGCAGAGAGACACAGTAGTGTGGGATCGGTAGGGACTGTATTTCTATCCTCTTCTTTGACTCTTTTACAGCCTGACCTGGGTTTTGATGTCAGTTCTTTCTTTCCTCCTATGTATGCTGCTTGTTTCTGTACCATGATATTACTGTCACTTCTAACAGAAAGCAGAACATTGTTTGTTTCAGCATGCAAACAATGGCAGTCTAAGAAAATAGGCTACCTCTTTCAAAAACAGATGTTTTTAGACATTATGATTCACTAAGGTTTCCTCTTAGGGTCATAGGTTCTTATTAAACTTAGAACCAAGGAGACCATTGAGAAGCTCAGTCACATCACCTAATACAGGTGGGAGATTAAAATATGTCTTTCATTAAAGTAAACCTTCTCCACATGTCCATAACGCAAATTTGCAATCACACATTCAGTCATCCAGAAGGATATTAAAGGTTTGTGGGGAAGAAGACTGCAAGACAGGTAAAGGTAACTTATTCCAAAAGAAAGATAGGGGTAGCATAAATTGCAGATCATGCTTCAACAACCCATACAGATAAAATTGTGTTAGGGTTCTTTTAGGACTTTTTTTAGCAAATAACTTAAACATCTGGCAGCTAACTGATCACATAGGGTTAAGTTTATGAGTTAATGAACCTCATCATTAAAAAAAAAATCAACCAATGAAAAATAAAAGAATAAAATATTGCACTGTAATATGGTTTTCCAGAAATACAGCCAATAAAATTATATGCAGCAAACCAGTAGGCTATTCTGTATAACAATATCTCTCTTTCAGAATAGGTTGAGAAGAGCATGCAGCCTACTAAGTACGTATGAATTTTGTAGTGGACGTTCAGGAGGTCTTGACCAATTTTGTTCAGCTATTTGGTTCAAACATATAATATAATAGATGCAAAGCTACAGATGCAGGTACTGGAATCCTAGTAAATATAAATTATGCTTTATGTACACACATAGGTAATAATATGGTGACGTGTAATACCAAGGTTAATGCATAGAATAGCCAAGGTTACCTATTAGTTAACCATTTCAGATGTTGTTGAGTAAAACTATCAATAAAACTGAAGATCAAGATGTCACCTACTTTAACCTGGCAACAGTATAAATGGTTAACATTTGTAGTTAACCCCAACCACTCTTGAATTATTTGTTATAATGTATGCCGACAATTTGTTAAAAAGTATAAAAAAGGCTTAACTTTGTATATTTTAGCTTGTGTGTGTTTTTTTTTTTTTTGCCATATGTAACACCTGATGGTTCATGCATATTTTACAGTGATACATGTACGTACATTGCTGGGTGATGTAATCAAAGAAATACCTACACAGGCAAGAAAGATTTGATATGTTGAAACTACATAGCAACAAGAAAGTTATGCTGTTAGTTATAGTGCTGCATCATGTAGTAGTTACAGTAGATCATTGTCCACTACATGCTGTATAATTATAAAGGTCAGATGATGTGAATATGAACATCTGCAACAAAGGAACTATAAACTAGCTGTAAAGAAAAGCTGGAGCAGATGGTTACTGTCTGCTATGCATGTGTACTTAGGCAGATTATAATAGAAAGAATAACACTTTGAAATGAAGGACACATACACACACATACACACACACACACACACACACACACAGACACAATAGTCAAAAGACTCCTACCTCACTGTGAACCAACGACTAGTGCATCCTTCTTATACCTCTCAGTTGTCCAGATTTTCACAAAATATCCAGATTTTTGCCTCACATGTTTGATCTGTTCCTCATAAAATCAGTGTTTTTCTAGTAAATCACTGGGGTTTGAAGTAATTAAATAATGACAGACATTTGAGTCTCACACTTCATGTCCTTTGGGAAATGCATGTTAACATAAATTCTGTTATTCTAGCAACTTTCTAAGTTTTTAACAATATTTAAAATCTGTCCCTGTTTTTGAGCCTTTGTCCCCACATTATTTTGACTTTGCCCAGATTTCTTGTGCTATGAAGTTGACAGGTATGATTAGGACACATGTCTGTTCTTCAGTTTGCGTTTAAAGTTGGCATCCCACAGTTGCATTTGAGTGGGTGGGGGTTACATAATTATGTATGCAAATTTTATGTTAATCAACACAGATTTTTGGCCAGCTGTACCTAATTTTCATGGGTCTTTGTCCAGATTTTTTATGATTCCAGGTTGAGAGGTATGATGACACACATGGTGAACATAACTAGCTAAGACCATGGCCAAGTCAGCTAAACCAAAGCCCTTTTGCACAGAAGACTTGCAGATTTCAAATACAATAAACACATATGCCTTGCCATAATCAATGATGAATGTATATGTAGTCAGTCATATTTTATATTGCAAATCTTTAACATGTTATTCATTTACTGACTGAGTAAGCCCAAAAGATACAAGTGATTTTTAGTAGGGTGACCTGCAAGCACTTGTCTGAGTAAGTAGTTTAGTCAGTTACAGAATATGCAGACTGCTAACTGGGCAAATCAGACCCAGCATGAAGCCTATTACTAATGCATAACCAGTAGCATAGCTAGGGTGGGGCGAGAGGGGTAACAGCCCTGGGTGCAAAGATTTGGGGGGCATGATCAGCCAATCTCAATCGCTCTTTAATATAATACCAGCCTTTAAAAGCTAGTATTATGTTTGCAATCAAACCTGAGCACTGTAGTGCTCTGTGTGAAATCTACACGGCAGCAAACAGTTTGCTACAGTTTAAAAGTAAAAAAAATTTTTTTTTTTCAACTAAATTGTCAGTACTGTAGCACTCCATTCAGACAGGGTATAAACTGTAGCAATTGTTTGCTACATATGATGTAAGCAGTTTGCTACAGTTTAAAAAGATTTTTTTTTTTTTAATTAAAACATAAGCACTGAAGCCCTCTGCACAGGCAAGTATAAGCTACAGCAACTGTTTGCTACATTTGTATCATATGGATTGCTACAGTTTAAAATATATTTTTTTAATAAAATATGTTAAAGGACGGTTGGGAGCAGGGCCTAAAATGGGATATAAATGGCAAGGGCATCTAGCCACCTGGTTGGTGTGCCAGCAGAAAGAACGTCTGTTTTTTTTTTTTGTTTTTTTTGTATTTTTTTGGTGGCGGGGTGTCATAGATCTAAATGTAATAAGCCAATCACTTATTACAGTGTTGTGCTTTTTTTTGAACAGCTGATGGGTGGGGCACTGGTTCATAGCACCAGCACATGACACTAACTGAAGCAGCTATGCTTCTGCACATAGTCATCACTCCCTGAGCTCCTCTACCAATTAAACTAGGACCCTGCACCATCAGCTGCTATCAGTGTTCTACAGATTAACGAACATATGCTGAAAATAAATATTTTCAAGCACACAGAAGGAAACCTGGAGTAAATACCCAACTACTCTGATTGCAAATGTTGCATTTGTATTGTCATATTATTTGTTATGTTAGAGTGTTGCTTTAACAACAACAGGGTACTAAAGTGTAGATCTGTAGGATCTGATGGGGAAAGGTACACTGGGAGTAACAGAAGAGAAAAGAAGAGGGAAGCTTCACAAGTAAATTAGTGGGAGCTTAGTAGGGATACTGTGAAGGTAATAATACAAACCTGAAAGAGGCTGTGACACATAGGGAGGGTAGGAAATGAGGTATGAAGCTATAAAGAACAGACTGGGCTGTTAAACAAGAAAAGCAATGAAGGAAAGTGAACTGGGCAGACGCCACAGCATAAAGTTGAATCTTGAGCAGCTAAAGATGATTGTGCTAGTTTGTAAAATGAAGTAAACATTGGACAAATTAGCAAACAAAAATCTACAATTACTCTAATTCTAAAGAGGCATTTTACAGCACATCAGCTATGTGAAATATTGCTACTGCATTCATTATCTACCTATAAAAGGCATATAACACTACACATAAACCCACAATTTTTTCAAAGAGTGAATAAGAAAAGGAAAATATACAGTAAAAAGAGACTGTCACTGAATGCAGCAGTGTAGTCACATGGGATGTGAGTATCACTGACATCATGGAACACATTAGTCAGCCTCTAACTGAGGAATATTACATCATCACTGCAACAAGAAACTGCACAGCATGCAAAACAAACATTACATGTTCCAGGCTACAGGTGCCTCCTTTTGTGTGGAAATTCTCAGTTATTTTCCTCTACACACTAAAATAAATCCACATTACAACCTTTTCTTCTAGAAAACAGAGAACAGGGGTCATTAGGTAGCATTAATGAAGCTTTCAGGTGCTTCAGTTAAGCATACTTTACGCAGGGAATTTTCATGTAATGTAAACTCTCCAGACACTAGGATGAAACGTTTAATAGCTGAAGCGTCCACAGTAACAGACATTTCTTTTCATTATAAGCTTTAATTGTAGTGTCTTTTATTGCTTAATTACAATGCTTGTTGCAACCAGAATATAAAATTAAATACCAAAAAAATCTATACATTTGATGATATATTCTGCTTGCAACCAGAATATATAATTGAATATATCTTTAAATAGCAAAGGAAAAGAATCTATAATTTCATGCATTTCAAATATTTCATTCTATGAGTCATTAAAGTTCTTTCACTTCTGTGGACATTCAGGCTTTGCCATATCATCCTCCCTCAACAAAACACAGACAAGTAAATCAGAACTTGGTGTCATACTTGAAGCCATTATAAAAGGATGGAAAGCTTCTTTCAGAAGATGCATTTAGAAATCTGAAGCATCTTCAAGCAGGATATAGCACGATGGACACTGTTATTATGCCAACTTGGTGTATGTATATATATATATATATATATATATATATATATATATATATATATATATAAAACCAGATATGAAATACCACACAGGGTGAAACACCATAAGGGATAAAGCATGAAATGGTGTAGCTACTTAATATGAATTTACTCATTCTATATGCAGCAAACTCTCAGTTAACCGGCACCCATGGGGATTGGTAGATGCCGGATAACTGTAGTTTCTCGTTGCTTGAGAATTACTATTAAAAACAGGCCTGACTAATACTGTACTATTTGTTTGGTTTGACTTGTTCATAGGTTGAGGAGAGAGGGAATGTATTTCTATCTTCCTTTTTAAAACTCTAAAACTCTAAAAACTAAGGTATGTTTCTGCAGGAGAGGGGAGGACAGAAATTGCAACACATGAAAATTGTACTGCATTTCTTCAATTTTTTTCTGGTTGTTTGAGAGTTCTGGTTGCTTGAGTTCCAGCTAACTGAAAGTTTACTGTAATGTAAAACTACATTTCATAACAAAGTTTGACAGGCTTTTTTAGGCATATGACATTAAAACTAGCTGCAAAATTAGATTAGAAACATCATGGGCAGGATTCACGAAGGCTTGCACAGAGTGTAAGAGATGTGTAAGACTCCATGCAAGCCTCGCGATCCAGGAACAGCCCGAAACTCCGTGTAAGAGACCAGCTAAAACGTCTCTTACACGGACTGGGCATGGATATGCTAAATACCTCACTTGCAGCCGAAAGGCATGCAAATGAGGTAGAGTAGCGATCCACGAAACAGAAAGCAGCCTGTGTAAGAGCCGTTTTAGCTGCAGAAATGTACTCAGTTGACAACTGAGTAAGTTTCTGCAAAAATCACAATGGAGCCATGTCAGCTCCAAATAAAGGGTGCATATGTGTCAAGCAGCATGCCAATGGCCAAATATGTGGCCATTGGCAAGGTACCCCGATGCAAATATTAAAAAAATATAATTTTTTTTTTCGGCGATCGCAGATGTTTAAACGCAGCGCAGCCCCGCTCAAACGGGCTGCGCTGTATAAAACATAAAAATGAAGGTTATAAACCCACAAATGTGGGTTTTATGCAATACATGGAATTACAATGCAGGGACCAGCAGACCAAAAACAACATGGCCACTGTTTAGTGGTTACTAAGGGGGAAGCTGAGTCTAAGACATGTAACTAAGCATTAGTAGGCAATCTGATGTAAATGAGGGTTAGGATACTGAATCCCACTGACACATAGCAAATGAGCACATTCTGAGTAGTGTAAGAGATACATAAGGGGGAGGAATAGAGTAGGAGATAGGTGACATCACAGGGGGAAATGGTAGAAAGAAATGCAGTTCATTGGAGGTCAGTGTTACATAACAGATGACAGACACAGATCATGGAAAGAAGAGTGCCACAAGATAAGCATGGGAAAGTCAAGAAATGGAAGGTGTACACTGTTACTTATACCAAAGTTTCTTGCTGGGTGTGCATGCACACATGTGCGCGCCATGAGGCGCGGGTAGGTCAGTGTGTGCGTGTGTAAGGCAGACTGAGCATGTGGGAGCATGTTGGTAGACTTGTAAGACTGTTTGCGATAGTGTGCGCACATGTAGGGCAGACTGAGCATGTGGGAGCCTGTTGGCAGAGTTGTAACACTGTTTGCGCTGGTGTGCGTGCGTTTTAACCTGAATAAGCAGATTCCGAACCATGTAAGCATGTGTGCACGCGTGTAAGCCACTGTGAGCGTGTTTATGCTGGTATGCACATTGCTCCCCCCTGAGGAAACATAAAGGAAAAAGGAAGCAACAGAATTAGTAGGAAGCTAGCAGGGAATACTGCTGGAGCTAGCAGGTGAAAACAATTAGAAGCAGGCAATTACACAGGCAGAATAGTAGCTCAGCCAAGCACTTAAAACTCTGCAAACAGCAGTGCAGGATGTATCTCTCAAGAGACACTGCAAGACAGGAGTAAGCTATTAGAAGTGAAAACTAAAAAAGCTGAACTCAGAGCAGAAATGCTAGGGGCTGCCATAGCTGTCATAATGAGACATAGGCGACTTGCTGAGGGTGGTGACAATGCAGATGGTGCCGGACAACCCACAGTGAGGAGACAGAGAAGAGTGTACAGGCCCAGGGTCACTTACCACGGGATACATGAGCTGGAGATAGTAGAGTGCTATAGAGTGGACAGAGACCTCCTGCAGCAAACTGTCGAGCTGTGCAGGCCACGCCTCACACACAGAACCAACAGAGGGGAACCCATCCCAGTGGAAACCAAGGTATGTGTTGTCCTAAGAATACTAGCAACAGGTACCTTCCAGAGACCAACTGGTGATATGATGGGGATATCACAGGTATCAGCCTCCAGGGTACTGCACCAGTTCCTGGATGCCATGTCAGCAAATGTCGGTGATTATGTATATTTCCCCAATGCCCGTGAGGTATTGGCCAGCAATATGCATCTCTTCCAGCAAATAGCGGAATACCCTGGGTGCAATAGACTGCACGCACATACACATCAAAGCACCAGCCGGTGAGCAGGGTAGGGCCTACATTAACCGCAAGGGCTTCCCCTCCATCAACTGCCAGGTCGTGTGTGATGCCCAGGGCATAATAATGAATGTGTGTGCTGGCTGCCCTGGGAGCTACCATGATTCCCACATCTGGCATTTGACGCAGCTGTACCAGACATTTGCCAATGGGGACATCCCACACGGATACCTAGTGGGGGATGCAGGTTATGCACTGGAGCCGTGGCTGATGACACCCATCAGAAATGTACACACACCTGAACAGGAACGCCATAATGAGGCACACGCACAAACACGTAATGTAATAGAGCGTGTGTTTGGGCTGCTCAAGTCACGGTTCCAGTGTCTGGACACATCTGGTGGAGCCTTGCGGTTCTCACCAACTACATGTACCCAAATTATCATGGTATGTGCTATGCTACATAATATGATCTTGCGAAAACAGCTGCAGCAGGACCAGCATAGGGCCGGGCCAAACAGCCCCCCACCATTGCCAAGGCCATCCCAGGCAGAGCGTGACTTGGAGGAGGAACAACCCGAGCCTGCCCCAATAGGCAGAAGGAGGCATGCCCAGTATGCCCTGGCCTTGGCAAAGAGGCAACGCATAGCACATACACTGGCTCAGTAGGAACCCTGGGAATGATAACCCTCTCTGACTCACTCAAATAATAACATGGATGCCTAAAATGACATGACCTGCTCTCAAACATGTACAGGGAGTGTAATATGTGCATCCGACAGAGGCAGCCCTGCAGCACCACCTGAGGCATGAATGCCATGTGTTAAGTAATGTAACACCATGTACTATATGCACACTTGAGGACCCTGACTAACATCCACCCTCACCAAGCATGAAGCCACAATATGACGATGGGATGATGAATTGCAATAACTGGCCGAAGTAATGCAGTTAGTCAAAGGGGAGCCAATGTGTTCCAGCCTGGGATGACATGCTGAGCATGACATGATGCACCACCTGCTAGGCATGGCGTGCACCTATCAGTCCAGGCCTCATGGATACTGGCAAAGGCTGTCAGTACCCACAGCGTGCCCTGAATAGGTAAGTCTCAAAACACAAACCCACCTTCATAGGTACCACAAGGGATAAGAACCTAGATGTAATGCTACCCAATGCCAGAAGTCTAAACAGCAAGATGCGTTCAGTGTAAACGCACACAGTATGGAGAATGTTGATATCTGTCCTGTAACAGAAAACTGGGTCAAGGCTCACATCAGCACCCTAACACTACCAGGTTACACCTCATACTGTGCTGTACAGCCTCAAAACATGGAACAAGCTACAAAAGGAAGGTGACTAGCAATAATTGTCAAGGATAACCACACCCCCATGTTGGTACCACAACAAGAAGCAGCATGGACTAGCCATGGTCAAGTACCAGTGGCTAAAACCACCTCCCAGTATATAGCCGGCTACAGACTACCGTCCTAACACCAGGAACTGCACCTGTCCTATGTTGGAATACATGAATATATCAAGCCCCCCAAACCACATTATATTGGTTGACTGAAAATACCCAGACATACACTGGGAGAATTATACTAGCACCAACACTGTAGGAAAAAAAGTTCCTAGAATCCATAAACTAAAATGCCCAGGAACAACGTACCATTCCCACAAGAGGGGTAAGCATACTGGATGTGCTAATCAGCAACATGGGTACTGGATGGCAAGATGAGAAGTGTATCCCTCACTGGTAAGACCAGACCATAGAGTAATCACATCCTGACCACAGTCCCTGGCCAGAAAACAACAGTGAAAAACATGTATAAAGCATAAGTTGCACCCCTCCAAACTGATGTGGAATCCATTAAAGGCCCTGTGCAGGTGCAAAATATGGGACACACCGCAGAACCTGTTATACAGGCATTCCATGAACACAGCCAGGAATGCTTGGATTATGCAATCACAAATAACAACAAGACACAATGCCATACACACAGAGGCATCTGGCATGCTGGACTCCAGCCATTACCAAACCATGCAAGAGAATGAGGAAGCTACTACATGATAGAGCAAACATAAAAAGGGAAGTAATCACTGATCAGTAGTATGGCAATAAAATATGTCCACACATACAATCCACTAAGGCCAGCTACAACAAGTAGAATCTGTGAATCCTGAGGCAATGTTACACCTGCCCCAAGTACACAGACAACCCTCAACTCCCCCCAATAAATACAAATATATGTGAGAGATGCAACCATTTATCCAAACCGAGGCTGAGCTCCCCAACTCAGTACTGTCAAAACTAGTCAGGAGGAGAAGGTAACCACACACACCACAAACCCAGTCCCACATAGACCTATCACAACTGTAAACCAAACAAATAAACACAGAAAAACATTCCCGGAGGCCCTAATTACAAACACACCACACCAACAGAGGCCTCCAAAGCAGACCCCCAAGCAACCACAACCTCCAAACATAGCACATGCAACACATAGTACACAAAGCTGGTGTGCAAAACAGTCACAGGCCAGAAGGAGAAACAACATGCCTGATACAGTTGTAATAGGTGTCTCTATAGGCAGACACACTGCTCTCCCACTCACCAGACTGAATAAGGGAAAGGGTACAGTAAGCTGCCTGTAGGCTGCTACAATACACCACATAACACAAGTACGCAGGTCACCCCAAAGCAAGTAGAAATATGATGTAGTCATTGTCCATGCTGGTGTGAATGACCTGAGATGTACCCCCCTGGACTACATGAAAAGAGACATGGATGAGCTCTCTGAGTATGTACTCCAGGCCGGTATGACACTGGCCGTTTGCAGCATCCTACCCTCACCAAGAATGATGCCACAGTACAAACACAGAATGATCAGCTTTAACAGGTGGCACAATTACAGCTGTCAGTCCAAGAGGATCTAATGTCTGTCTGCTTGAGATGTCATGCATGACAAGCCATGCTGCTGTTCCAGGGATGGCTTGCACCTGTTACCCCTGGGCGTCTGGATATTGGATAAGGCTTTTGCCACCTCCACAGAGCTGTACGTAGGCAAGGCTGAAAAGACTAACCCACCACCCTAGAAAACATAAGGGGTAAGAAACATAAGGGTAATGCTGACCAATGCCAGATGTGTAAACCACAATATGCATGCTCCTGAGGCCCTTCCCAGTATGGAGAACATCGATGTCTGTGCAGTGACAGAAACCTGCTGCAAGCCTACTGATAGCACACCAGCACTACCAGGTTATACCTCATATCATGAGTTATGGCCCCAAAACCTGGACCAAAACATCAAAGGAGGGGGAGTATCCATATGCAGCACAGACACCCATATGTCCAGGTAACTGACAATGCACGAAGCAGCAGAGATCACCCATGTGCACCTAACTGTAGTCAAAACTGCTGTACAGTCTGTAGCATGCTACAGACCACACTCTCACACACAGGAACCCCACCCAGATGCCCTGAAGACACTGGACAGTATGAATGTCCCACCAAATACCAAACAAGGTACTCACAAATTACCACATAGGTGGTAAACCATTATGTATGCAAGGAGTAATCAGGGACCTAGGGACACAAGTGGACAGTAACCTGTTATGTGACACTGACATTGCCAATGTGGCTAGGAAGACTGTCTATACTGGACACCGTATCATGAAAGGATTCACATCTACATCAACAGAGGTCATTGTGCCCCTGTACTGTTCTCTTATCAGACCCATAATCTAGTACAATGACTCATATGGGATGTACCTTACCTGACACCTGCAGCGGTTAGAAAGACCTCAAAGGTACCTCACCAAGAGGATAAAGGGTCTCAACTATATGTCATATGCTGCCTGGCTGTAGACACCCCAGCTGAATGCAATCACATACTGCCTACACAGAGGCATTGTATGTCTGTTGTACAAGGCCATGTCCAACACAGGAGTAATGGACATGCTCCACCCCAGGAAAATCAAAGCCATTGGAGCTGTGAGAGTGACAGATGACAACCTCAACACATAATGAAATAGGATGTGCTGGAGGGACAGATACATAACCCAGAGGCTCCCCACACCCTGAAACAGGATCCCACTCCATGTTAGGCAGAGCCCCTCACTGACACCCCTCAACAGGAATATTGCCAAGTGGATAGATGATCGTAGATGTACACTGGGGGTCTTCACTGTGTCACGTCCAGACAGAAGCACAGTAAAGTAAATCATAAATGGCCATACTATTCACATAGCAAGGGGCGGCGAAAGACACACAAACTCTGGCTAGGCTTACAAATGCCCTAGGGTGGATAGCCTAGTATGAACCTATGAACCTATGAAGATACATATTGTACAGGACACTAAGGATAATCACAAGGCTTACTCAACTGATGATAGGAACCATGTTGGGAATTCACAGATATGCTCCGAATCACACAAATATTACAAACAACATACCAAATACACACACATATTGCCAACATACAACCTGACAGGTGCAGTGCAAACCCCCCCCCCCATAATGCAAAATATCTAGCCCAGCAGACTGCTGGCCCCCTGACATTGCAGATGCTGAGGTAACAGCCAGCATCTACAAAGCAAAACACACAGCAGCAAAGGTATGAGATGGTGTCCTGGGCTGAGTCCAACATGGACTCCAAGAAGAATGGAATGCCAAATCACACTACTGCTCAATGTCAGCCTTACCACAGGATATGTACCCAAAGAGCAGTGTACAACAACAGTGGTCCTTCTCAACAAAGGTGTTTCCTGAATGGATACTGCAAACTATCACCCCAGGATCCTGACAAGCTTGGTCTGCACAGCTATGGAAAGGATCAGCATGTACCGCAGACATAAAGCTATCGGGGACCTACTGACACCGGACCCTACCCAGTGTGGCTGTCGTAAGTGCAGATCCTGCCCCTAAACATGTTTGACCCATTTGAAACAGTCATTAAGGTCATTGATGAGGGCAATGTGGTCCACACAGCGTAGCTGGACCTTGCAAATGCTTCCATACAATACCCTACGTGTTCAGTATAGATATGTTCACCAGCTTGAATATAAACCCCTATGTCAGTAGAGGGGTTGCAAACCAGACCAAGGACAGAACTGACATGGTCAGACATGTTGCATCCATGTCAGACTACAAACCAGATATAAGTGGCATCCCACAAGGCTTGGTCCTGGGACCTCCCTCGTTCCGTATATATGTCCCACAGGTACAGGCCAACATGGAAGGACTGTGACTGAACATGTATGCAGAGGAGTACAAACTGCCCACCATATCTGACCCCCAGCTGACACAAGCATCCCACAAAAGGGCCACATAGAAACAGACAACTGGTGCCATAGCCATGTCAGCAAGCTAATTGCAGAAATGTGTATAGTCAACCACCATGGATATACAGTAAGTGCCCACCAATTACCACACAGGTGTTAACCCATTATGTACCTAACATGTAATGAGAGACCTGGGGACACAAGGTGATAGATATCCTGCATTGGACAAACATGTGGCTGTAGTGTTCACAGAAACATACCATATACCCACCTAATCATGAAGGTTGTCAGATCTAGATAACGGGAGGTCACTGTGGCTCTGCAGTCATCCTTCATCAGCGTTACAATTGACTACAATAGCCCCTGTGGGATGTACCTCAGCAGACACCTCCATCAACTGTAAAGTCCACAACAGTACCTCACCAGGAGTAGCAAAGAGCTTGAACAGATGCCATGTGTTGCCTGATTAAACAAACTGCAGCTCCACACACTGCCATACTGCCCACCCAGAGGCAAGCTGTGTCTGATGTATAAAGCCATGTCCAAGCTGGAATCAATGAACATGCTGCACCTTGTACAATCTGAATGGCAGTGAGCTATGCACATGAGAGACCTGAACCCCAGCACTGACATACAAAGGACAAGCTGTACTGAATGATCCATAACACAGAAGCCACCCCCACTCTTGAGTAAACTCCCAGTACAGGTTAGCCAGAGAGTCACCCATCGGCACTCCTCAAGAGGAATCTTGATGAGTGGATGGGAGATGGTAGGTTTACCCTGGGTATCACTGTTATGTCACAGTATACTAACCATGACATATGTCATGGCAAACTCCAGTTGCAATGTGTGTCGAAGGACAAACACAATCTCTGACTAGCATTAGAAATGGCCTAGGGCACATCGCTAGTGTTTGCCAATGTCCACCTATGTTGTGGAATACACTACCAATGTTGGACAAGCCTGGTTTAGGTAGTCCATATCTGAACATAATGCAACATGGTCATATGTGCACAACTGGACCCTACACAGTCTGTTGTGCTCACTATGAAGATTTAAAGCAGTGATAGGACTAAAGCCCAGGATACTGTCCACCACAGTGAAAGTACTGAACCAGTACACTATACGGTACTACAGTGTTAGGTCAGTATGAAAGGATGTTGACAACTGTATTCAAAGTATCCCATGCAAACCCTGCAGGCACAGTATAATCCCTGTTGTGTTCAGACATGAAGCAGTTGGCCAGTAAGCACACAACATGACACCCAACACACAACCATAAATGTGAGATATTGTTGAAGTTCACACTCACCCAAATATGTGGTGGACTGCAGAGTTCAACATATGGAAAGCTCACACTGGGCATGCTCGCACACTTTGATAAATGAGGCATATGTCAGACAACATGCCATGGAAAGGCTGAACTGGGCATGCTCACACACTTAGGCCATATCTCCATTTAGCAGTTGGCCACACATATCTGGTATTTGTACGTGTCATTCCAGGAACCAACCACATCACAGCAATCTACCCAGTGCACACAGTAAATGACTACAGAGACATAAGTGATATAGTGGATCCCCCTCATATTCAAACATCTTCCACAGATACACAAGTTGTTCATAGAAACAGGGAATGCTATGGCAATAAGACCTGCAAACAGTCTATCAGCAACAAATATTGTGCATCTGACAATTAAACATACGGGTGTAGAGGTCAATACTAGGCTGTTTGCCCTAGGGAATGACAGCTTAGCCAGAGTGTGCTTGGCATCTGCATCCCCAGTACAGTAAGCTACTGTGCCACTGTAAAGTAGGTCACATAAGGCATTGTGTGAGGCTAGTGTGCTGTGCCTCTGTGAAGCAGGGACACCAGGGTTTGAATGTGCTAAGCCACATCCATGTTGTTGGTGTGTGCTGGAAGAGGGTTGCTGAGGACCTCTAACAGTAAGTGGGTGTCAATAACAGACTGAGGGGAGCCCTATCTGCATTGTCTGGACAATTTCACTGTCAGCACTGTGTTGTGATGATTATGTGGGATTGAAGTGTCATGCCAGTACTGTTCAGAGATGTCCTCCCTCTGTGGGCTACAGCTCTGCAATGTATTAGCTCACTCTGTCTGTTGGACAGCTCATATATGGCTGGTGTACACCTGACAGGTGTCCTGTTGTGGAGCAGTCATGGATATATGTGGGATAGCATGATCAATGCAAACCTTACACATGCTCATAGAATGCAATTGTCAAGGATTATGCAGAGTGGCCAGTATAGTCCCCCAGCATGGGTCCTTTGAAGTCTTCCACCCCAGTCTTCACAAGTGTAGAGTCTTACAGTTTGTTTGCAGTGACAGCCTTGCCTGGGGGTGGGGATGGGATATGGATGTCCAGGGAAAGGTGGGTATGGTCAGATATCAACAATGGTGGTCTACCTCTGGTGTGGAACAGTGAGTACCCATGTTGCAGATGGACAGGTGCAATATGTATTCCCCCATGTGGCTGTGGTGAGTGGTTCTGCCATAGCACATGGACCCACAAATTGTAGTGGCTGTAGGGTAATGTCGTAGAGGCCTGAGCAGTTCCCACACAAAATATGCCTGTACCTAATGTTAACAACTGGAATGGTGTATGTGAACACCTGCATATCCTGGCACTGTTCCCAGGGAAGCAAAGTGTGTGTCCTGGATGTGGGAGGGGTGTTCTGGACTGGTTGTGTTGTGTGTTACAGGTCCTGTGGTCACGAAGCATGGTATAGAACATAACCTGCCAGTGCGATGTGCATATCTGACCCTGAAGTAGGTGGCTGCAAATGCATATATATGCTATCCCCCACCTGACAGGTAGTACTAGATGTACATACCTCTGTAGAAATAAAGATGTCAGCACCCTATAAATACTGCAGGTGCAGAACAGATGCCCAGTAATTCGGATAGCGCACTCTGCTAATGCGTCCCCCTCAAGTGTCATAATATAGTTAGGTAGGAGTTTGAATCATGCAAATGCTCAGTGTGTGTGTGTGTGTGTGTGTGTGTGTGGGTGAGCGGGGTTGTTGTGTGTGCAAGTCTGTGTGAGGGAAATGTCCCTTTTGGCAACTGGGAAAACACTCTACAGGATGCACATTCCCCTTTATAAACACTGATGATGTCAGCACCCTATAAGTACAGCAGGAGAAGGGAAACCTCCCAGTAATGTGAATAGCACACTCCACTAATGCATCCGTCTCAAGTGTCATAACATAGTTAGGTAGGGGTTTGAATCCTGCAAATGCCCAGTGTGTGTGGAGAGTGGTTAGTGTGTGTGCAAGTCTGTATGAAAGTAATGTCCCTTTTGGCAAATAGGAGAACACACTACAGGATGCACATTCCCCTTTCTAAACACTGATGATGTCAGCACCCTATAAGTCCAGCAGGAGAAGGTAAACCTCTCAGTAATGCGAATAGCACGCTCTGCTAATGAGCCTTTCTCAAGTGTCATAACATAGCAAAGCACGGGTTTGAATCCTGCAAATGGCAAGTGTGTGGATAAGGGGAGTGTGTGTGCTGGCAAGTCTGCATGAAAGATATGTGCATTTTGGCAATTAGGAGAACACACTACATGATGAACATTACCCTTTCCAAACACTGATGATGTCAGCACCCTATAAGTACAGCTGGAGAAGGGAAACCTCCCAGTAATTCGAATAATGTATTCTGCTAATGTGTCTCTCACAAGTGTCATAACATAGTTAGGAAGGAGTTTGAATCCTGCAAGTGTGTGTGTTTGGATGAGGGGAGTTTGTGTGTGTGCAATTCTGTATGAAAGACGTGCTTTTTGGCAATCAGGAGAACACACTACATGATGCACATTACCCTTTCCAAACACTGATGATGTCAGCATCCTATAAGTACAGCTGGAGAAGGGAAAACTCCCAGTAATCCGAATGGTGTGCTTCGCTAATGCGTCTATCTCACGTGTCATGACATAGTTAGGTAGGGGTATGCATCCTGCAAGTGTGTGTGTGGGGGTAGTAGGGTGTGTGTAATTGTAAGAGAACAGCTCCTTTTGGCAACTACTACAATACACCAGATGCTGCATATTCCCCCAGTAAACACAGGTGATGTCACCACACTATCAGTACAGCCAAACAGGGCTAATTGCCTAGTAATGCCAATAGTGCGCTCCGCTACTGGGTCTATTACCACTGTCAGAGCACAGATAGGTATGTTTTGGAAACCCATAACTGCCACGTGTGGTTGTGTCACACAATATGACCATGTGTGGGTTGTTGTTCATAACAATGCATGACATTGCTTAAACCAGCAATGGCAATGCACACATGATGTATGCATGTGACACATACACATATATACCTGTGACCTTCAGTAGTTACCATGTCTGGCATGTGCCTCAAGTGGATAAATGGTATTTGCAATGCATAACATTATGACTGTGTCTTACTGTGCAGGGGCCGCATGCGGTATGTGTATATACAGTGTGAGTTGTATATGGTATAATCCTAACAGCAGGGGATACACATCTGGTCTGGGCCATATAGTCTACATGTAGTCCATGAACAGGTGCTGCATGTTCCCACCTGTTGTGGGAGTGGTAACATGTTGTTCCACTGCAATTCAGTGACTACATGCTGGCAACCTTTCAGCTAGTGTGTTGTAGCTACAGTAATGCTCACATACAATGTTCGGCTGGATGCAGTCCAGCCATATAAAGACATATCTAGAGACTGTCATATTGCCAGTGTTGTTAGGGAGGACAGGTGGGTTTCCTGGGTATGGGAGGGTTGTGTGTGCCAGGCTATGAACCAGAAGGCAGTCCAACATACTGTTAGCTGCTCATGGATAGGTCCTGATTCTTTGTGCTGTGCCAACAACCTGGAGGTGTGTGTATCTGTGGTGCCTTGAGATACCACCCCCCTGTTCATGTGTGTTACATGTGTAGGGGATGACAGGCATGGTATGAGGTATAACCTGGCAGTGATGGGTTGCACCTGTGAGCCGTGAATCAGGAATCTGTTACTGCACAGATATTGCAGTTTACCATGCTGAGGACAGTGTCCAGTGCATGCATCTTGCGGTGTACACTGCTGGTGTTGTGTAGCATTACTGTTAGTGTCCTATCCCATGTGATACCCGCGGAGGTGGCTATGTAATCTGTGTCCTGCAGCAAAAGGCAATATGTATGTATCAAGGGGCTTCGCCGATATACAATGGCCCATGGGTGTCACTTGCAAACTACCCCTCACAAATCATTGTGGCTTCCCTAGCATGTAAGCACACATTGACAGCCATTGGATACCCTATGAATGACATTGGAGACTGAGCAGAATGTAGACATAGAACACCCTTCCTACATATTGTGGTAGCATACCTGGTGAGAGTATGATGGCAATCAAGGTCAGACTCATACTGGCCCATGCCACATGCTGAGAGAGCCCTTCTATGTTCCCTATCATGTAGTCCAGGGAGGTACGTCTCAGGTCATCCACAGTGGCATGGACAATGACTGAGTCATATGTGTCCATGCCTCTGACTGACCTGTATGCATGTGTTTTGTGGTGGACCATAGTGCCGCACGGGCATATCACTGTGATCTTCACCATGTACAACCTGTTGAGCGGGACCCCACTGCAGTGGCCAAGAGAGGTACCTGACACATCTGTAGCAGGTGTGTTGTGTAGCCCTACAGGCTGTGAGTGTGTGGCACACGGGATGTGTGTGCCATGTGTGGCATGTGCTCTGTTCCGACTTAATGTATGCCTGTGTGGCAGCTGCGGAGGTTTGTGATGCTCAGGCAGGATGCTATTCTGAGTCTCCAAGTATGCCCCAGTGTGTTCGGATTGCTGTCAGTGCGGGTCTATGTCAGACTGGTATTGTAGTCACTGTAGTATGTCATGCCACCTGACAGGGTATGGCAGTACTGGGTTCAGAGTGCTCAGTCCCCAGATTGGCTATGTGGTGGCATCTCACACATGCGTTGTACGTTCCTGGCCAGGGGAGAGGGTTGACTGCATACATGTGGCAGCTGTGACATTACCACATGACTCACATAAACCACAACTGGACCATAGAGGTGATTCACAGGTTACCTTTGCACATGCTACCATAGTAATGTGATTGCCATGGTGATTACCAACACATAGGGCCAATGGGGAACAACATACTGAAGGCGAGTATGTGTGGGTGTACTGCTACTGATTTCATAGCACTGGCATATATGACTGCACATGTGGGTAAATGCCAGGTAAGTCATATGCAATGTGTCACAGGCAACGTACATGCGAACAGGACAGACAGTGACGTTCTGTCAGGTGGAAAATTGACATACGTATAGTACGCTATGCAGATGTCACTAGGAATCCACAGAAGCTCTGTAAATCTGCATTGCAGGTGGAATCAGTGTCCCAGGGAACCTCAAGCAAACATGCATGCAAACAAAGCTACAGTAAGCAGGGCTGGAAGTAGTCCATTGTACAACAAAGAAGGGGTAACACTTCCAGTAGGTAACAGTGCAAATATGCAGGCACTATCAATGTGTACCCAGGAATGCACAGCTCAGATGTCCATGGTAGAACTGATATTATGTCATATTTAATTGTAATTTGAATTAAATTGGTACTGCACACATATCAACATGCGCAAACATCCACATTGCATAGTCGTTGTGGGCAACATGCCACCATAAGTGTACATGTCCATCATTGCGTATCACTACTTGCATTAGCTTCTCCCCTGTGCTACCTATGTATGTGGCTATCTGTTGACATCCTTACCACCGGTATGCAATAATGTGCAGCTGTTACACTATGGTACTTACTATGAGTGTAGATAACAATTCAGGACAGCATACAGTTACTGCATCAGGCATGCTGGGATATACACACAATCATATCAGCACACTGTGCTGTTACCAACATGATACTAGTAATACACTTCTATGTAGTCACCCTGTGCATCAGCGACATGTTTACCTGTTCCTGCACTGATGTTGGAGATTGCAGGAGGTGGCACAGTTTCATCATATGCACAGGGTGTGAATTAGGTATGCCTGAGTCTGCCATTACCACCAATTGACATGTATGTGTATGTGTGTTGGCGAGGGACAGCAGTACAGGGTGGGGCACTGTTGTTGCAGTGTGTGCATGTATGTTGTAGCCCTAGGTGTTAACATTTCGCATGTGTGTATGCATGCACACAGTTGCACCTCATGGCTGCTATATACTGGAGTTTGTGGACAGCCACAGACTGCACCTGGCAGGTCATACAGATCAGTGTCTATGGGCACGGACACAGTACCTGTGCCTGGCAGGGGTGCTACGGATCATATCTGGTACTAAGCCAGACTGGGTACCGTCATCAGAAGCGGGAGTTTGTTGACTGGACACAGGTCCCTGTTGGGACTGTCCAGAGCCACGTGCACGTGGTCTCCTGGGGCAGTCTGATGACATTGCTGGGGCTGCTGCTAGCACTATGGGGGCATCCGCGGGCCTGTTGTCGTCCGCGCCGACTGCCAGCTGCTGCTGTTGCTGGCATACGGCCATGTCGGCCACGTCGACGCCGCAACCGTCCACCATTGCCCTGGCTCATGGACATGTGGTTGTGGAACTGCTGTAATATGTCCTCACAATGTCTGTCTATGACATCGGTGAAATTACGGATAGCATCCGCGATGTCACGCATACTGTCAGTCATGGATGTGCGACATGCTCTCAGCTCCCTCAGACCCTGTCTGGTGTACCTTTCCATACGTGACTGTGCCTGCATGACAGCCCGAAACATAGCTGAGGTTGACAGACCTCTTTGGGCACGTCTGCCAGACGCAGTACGCCCACGGATGCTCCCACGAGAACCCATGGGCAACTGTCTGTGTGGTACCATCTCAGGACCCTGCCCATGGCTGCTGTGTGGGGAAGCATGTGCCACAGATACAACATTACCCTGGTCAATGCCCACTGTATCCTGTCCATCACCTAGGGACAATGGTGACATAGGATGTACTGGCAGGATGACTGTGCACAGTGATGGGGTTGACAGCTGTGTACTGTCAATTGGCTGACCAATGATGGACCCTGACACACCTTCCTGTGCCATTACACAGATATCATCATTATCAGTACCTGTGGCACCAGATTCAGGTTCCCTGCTGCAGGACACCAGAGCAGCACCAGAACCTGTGGGAGGAAGACAGGAAACACAGTTTACAATGTCTACACAATGTTACCAGTGATGCACTAATGCACACGTGGACACATGCACACAGGCACACGTGGACACAGGCACACGTGGACACAGGCACACATGCACATAGGCACACATGCACACATGGACACATGCACACGTGGACACGTGCACACATGGACACATGCACACGTGGACACATGTACACATGCACACATGCACACGTGGACACAGGCACACATGCACACATGCACACGCACACATGCACACGTGGACACACGCACACATGCACACCCCGCAGTATACACACAGAGCACTACTGAGTTACACTATTATTACTAGCACTATCAGGACCATTATAGGTATTGTTAAAACACACTCACCAGCATGGATGGGCTGCCTTGCTGTAACACCGGAGGGACCTGCAGAAATGAGGGGATTAATGTCAGTGGGCACAACTGTGCCATTGATACTGCGTATGATACAGTTCAGTAGTACACCAGTTGCCTTTCACATGTCAGCTGCTGATATTGGCAATATCACACCTGCACAATTACATACCATGTTGCCAGCTACATACCAAGGACACACCTTACACATGCATAAACTAACAGTGTACAGAACAGTCAGGTGTACATATGGCATATTACCTGCACGCTCCATGTCGTGTTGCTGTGTGGATCCAGCCTCCATCATAATGCAGGTGTGTTGCTGTTGATGTTCCTGGGCTGCAGCCACAACACATAGGAGTAGCCCCTCCAGTCTGGTGAGGGGGGGATGTGTGGCCACCCCACCTCCTGTGGCAACCTGTTGCCTGTGGATATCCGACGCACGCTGACGGACATTTCTGATTAAATCACTGCAGTGATGTCGTACCTGCTCATATGTCCTATTATGCGTGCCAATGTCATTTACCCTACGGACAAGGTCTTGCCACAGTGCAGCCCTCTCCTGCTGATTCTGGCTGGTGCGGGAAAACAGCATGTCATAATCCTGCACCAGGCTCTGGTGTATCTCTTCATCTTCTGCAGCAGAGTAGGCAGAATTACGCTGACGCGCCATGTCCCTGAAAGAGAACACAAACAGGATATCAGCAAACTATGTCAGCAATATATGGCACACATACTATACATGATACTCAACTGTAGTGATATACTGCTACTCCCATATGTAGCACGTGTGTGTCTCTTGGTGGATACACATGTACATGGCCAGATATCAGTGCTCAGCCAACACCTGTGCAACAATACCTGCCACATTCCATACAACATAGTAGCAAGCCCCATCGGTCAGCACACTGAGACAGGTCCAATGCACAACCTCACTCTGGGGTTTCATACAAAGGTACTGTATGTGGAACGCCATCCACTAGTGTGATCTGGACACAAATTAATCGGCCTGGATATACATATCCCACCACCAGCACAGTAGACTACTTTGATATATATGTGAATAGACAGATTTTCACTTGTTAGGACTGGCATGGTATCCATGCAGCCCACTGGGCCAGTGGAAGCCACAACCCACAATGCTGACCCCTTTGCGAATGCTTCCCACGGACATCCCAAAGAATGCATGGAACATGCACACACATTTCTAACCCAGACCCTATGCACAAAGGTTAAGCATCCTGTCTGGTGGACCCCAGCCAAAGGCAAATTGTATAATGATAGAAGGAGGCTACTGCAGGACAGAGCAGATTCACATAAAGGGAAGGCATCTGTGGTCAGCACTGGTAATAAGCTAAGGTCTCTCATAACAACATCCACGGCCAACTCTGTGAGATAAATGGCCATGGACACTATAGATAACCACAAGGCCTTCTTCAATTTTGTTAGACATATGGACCAAAAGCCTCAGATATGCTCTGAGTTACTACACACCTACTTAACATTCACTGAGCCCACAGATATTGGCAACATTCTGGCAGACAGGTTCAGTGCAAATATCCCCCCTCCCTCTCCCCCACACTTAGAAATACTTATCACAGCTGAATGTAACCTCCCTATCATCTCAGATGTCCAGGTGAGGGCCGCCCTCAGCAAAGCAGAACACACAGCATCAATGTGACCTGATGGTATCCCTGGATGTGTGCTACGTGAACTCCAAGAGGAGATACAACCGCATATAAAACTGATATTTAACCTTAGCCTTACTACGGGATATGTACCTGAACATTGGCATACAACAACAGTGGTCCCACTCCACTAAGGAGGCACCTCTACTGACCCTGGGAACTACCGCCCCACAAGCTTAACCAGCCTGGTCTGCAAAGCTATGGAATGATTCATTATGGGACTCATATACAGCGATATTGGGTACCTGCAGACACTTGATCCCACCCAGTTTGCCTTTGTGATGGGCTGATCCTGCCTTTTGAATCTGGTTGACCTTTTCAAAACAGTCACTACAGCCATTGATGAGGGCAAAGCAGTCCATACAGCCTACCTGGACTTGCCTAAGGCCTTCAACACAGTACTCCACTCAGGCATCAAAGACAAGCTCATCAGCTTACATGTTACTACATATGTCACATGATGGGTTGCACACTGGTTGAACTACAGAATCCATAAAATCAATATTGCGGGTGCCATGTCAGACTCAAAGCCAGTCACATGTGGTATCCCACAGGGCTCTGTCCTAGGACCCCTCTTGTTTGGCATTTACTTCTCAGATGTGAAAGCAAACATGTGCGGGTTGTGGATGACAAAGTTCCCAGATGACTGTGAACTAAGCGCCATAGTCGTTACACCAGTTGACACACACATCCTACAGACAGGCCTCACTGAAATGGACAACTGGTGCCAGAATCATGGCCTAACACTGAATGACATGTAATGTATAGTCATCCCCTTTGGGTGAAACTACGTGCACACAACGACATACATATAGATACAGACCAATGACACATATGGAGGGTTCACAGTATGTAGACTATTAACTTGTTACTTTACATTACCTGTGTTTGTCACAGCTGGTTGCATTACCGTTACTACAGCTTCCTGCTGCTGCTAGCCCAGCTTGGTACTGACACTGATGACAGCTTCAACTTAGTTTGTCTTACGTGTGTTTTTGTTTGTGTTCTTATTTTCTTTTTTCTTTCTTTTTTTCTTTCTCTCTCTCTCTCTCTCTCTCTCTCTCTCTGTGCCTCCAGACGGTGCAATGAAAGTATTGCATGTGTGGAGTGGGAGTACAGGATGCTTTTGTAGGTATCTGCATAAGTCCATGTGATGGCCTCTGCACCAATTGTAAGCCAGCATTTGCTAATAGCATGCAGCCAGTTGTGTACTGATTGCAGTTCTCACTGTGATTTCAGGACAGTGCTATAAAAGGGTATGTGAGATAGGCATTGCCCTTTCAGATTGTAAGGGCAGGGACCATGCTGGTATGCTGTGGACACTGTTCTGTGAGTGTAAAGGTTAGTATCTCTCTCATGATTCAGGCTGTGTTGTAGATTCACATTTCTCCATTCATCTCTCCTGTTTTCTGTACTAAGTGTGTATGTACACTGACACCTAAAACTATATATATATATATGTATATATATATACATATACACACTATATATATATATATATATATATATATATATATATATATATATATATATATATATGTACATACATTTATATATGTATAATAACTGACATTATTACCTACTAGCTACCAACTAGCATGGCTGTTTCTGTTCACACACTACTATTATAGAAATCCACTAGATTTGACAGTAAATATACATGACATGCTTTGTGTACTACACATTCTATATTCCCTTTACATTCATTCCTACTATTACATGATATATTTATTGTAGCACAATGCTCTTGTATAGCAGTCATGGCTTAGTGGTAAGTCATGCAGATTACTTTTTCCAAGGTCCTGGGTTCGGGACTGACAGTGGGATTTTATTTTGCTTTTGAACTGACTACAGGACCTGTCAATCAGAGTGACTAAGGCACTTTTAAGCAGTTGTAACCGGGTTAGCGCTGGTTTGCGTGGAGCTCCTGCATGCGCACTGGCGTTCAGCTCCGTGCACACCCGCTTACAACCGCTTAACAGTGCTTACTCTGGCACACACCCGCGCTATTTTCTTTGAAAGAAATGAAAATGGGGAGACAGGAAAGTGGTGAAAAAGGGGTCACAAAGAGGGTAAGACAGTAAGGAAACAAGCTTGGGTTTTGCAGGAGCGATGTAGGTAAGGCCCATAGCTGCCCATTTCTTCATCAGCAACAGCTGTGCATATGTTTGTAATTTGGTGTGACATTTGAAACCTTCCACCCCTGAGAGAGGTGTCAGGACAACAATAATACTTGTTGTACAGCCAATTGTAATTGATAGTTTCCATGTCCAGTAGACATGTGTGCGGAATGGGCAGCTATGTATGGGGCGTAATTTTTTTGTGGGTACAGAGTGCCCTTTTTTTTTTTCAGGTGAGAGTGGTATGTCAGGTAAAGGAAGTCGGTATAGCTGGGGAGGTAGGTTGGGTAGGTCAACAGGCAAGACAAACAAGACGCATACAGGGGCGGTGTATGACATGTGCGGGGGGTTACACAATTGACGGGAACGGATGTTTGGATATCCAGAGCCCATGAGCCCACAGATGGCAACAGTGGAATTGATATCCCCACCCATGGGCAGTTGCCACTGTTCCTTCACTGCTCAGGATGGGGCTGTGCTGGGGGCTGTGTAGGCCGGGCAACAGGCATGCCCGTAAGTTGTGCCACCTGTGCCTTAAGCTGGCATAGGGGCCCAAGAACAGATTCCCAGATCTCCCTACGCACCACAGTCCGGACGCTATGGAGGGTGAGTGGTGGTTCTCCTGCGGCCACACTTGCAGAGGGGGGACGGGCCCCATCCCCTGCAGTGCTTCCACCCGCAGGTGGCACAGGGCCACCGGAGGAGGGTCCAGACTGGGCACTAGTGCCAAGTGCACTCGCCAGCTGAGGTGGGAGAGGTGGGTCCACTGGAACCCGCCTTCCCTGTTGTCCTATGTTTTGCATTATGTCATGACAGTTTGGGTTAGTAACATACAATACCATTCGCAATTAGTTGTAACAGCATGCATTAGTATTCCCATTAACCAAACACCCACATATTCACACCATTGAACAGCGAGCATAACACATACATAATTTGAACAGCAATACACAGTCCAACAACATGCAGGGTTGATTGATAGCAACAGGCCATCAGGTTTGGATGTATGAACAGGGCAGATGCATCAACGTACATGCAAATATGTATGACCCAACAGGACAAATGTCCAGGGGTGTTAATTGTGATTGCACATAACAATTTCACGTGGAATGGATTATATGTGGTTATAGGGTAGGGTGAAGAAAATATTATTAACACTTTTGAATACCAATACATATGCTGTACATTTCTAATAGCTGCAGATATATACACACTACTATTCTACCTACAGTTTCCTATGTGATAACTACTTCAAGTTTGTAATAGGACTGTTACTGCTACATCAATATACATTTTATTGTTATTCATACACGTTCATATCTGGCTTTGTTCAGCTACATCATCCTGCTACATTTGCTTTATATAGCTATAGACAACTGTGGATGTTTGGCATTTCAAACAATCATACTATCTGCATATTGCAGACTGAGAGCAACATATCCAGATTTTGGGATACACATTCCAGCTGCAGCAACATTTTAAACACATTTCGCAGTTTGGTTCTGCTTGTCACATTCATTTCATTCTGTACTGATTGCAGTATACTTTATTCAGGGGTTATTACTACTTTATTGGTGGATTCATAACTCCTTCTCACACTCTCTCACTTGTTTTAATTTTACAATTCAGGATGGTACTTACTTCTAGGCTTTATTGACATGTTTTACCTGTAGTTATTACAATCCTTTCCAACAGTCTCACTTCTGTCATGTTTCAGTATTTCAACAGGGATATATTTCACACATGTGATTTTCTCATCTTCTGCAGCTGTACTTTTCAGCCTGCTGCAGTTTGTGTACTATTATATTACAGGTGGGGCATCTTTATTTCAGACTTTATTTCAGACATTTTCATTTTTCTGTTTGGATTACAGACTGCAACACACTTTTGTAATCAAGCAATACTTGCAAACACTCTTACACTGTTACTTGCACATTTTATTACTTAGTGACTACACTACACTCTTTTGCTAACTGTCATACTTTTATATTTATTTACAGTTACAGGGAGAGGATTACTGACCTGCCTGGTGGCGCAACCACACCAGCCTATCGCCATAGGCTCTGCGGTTCGCAGAACGGACACCTGCAGCTGTAATATAAATGAAGTAATATTGGAATACACATCTCCATAATAACAGCTAGTTTAATTTCTTACATACATAATTAAATGTAACTTACTCAGTAGTGGGGCGTTGGGCATTTGCCGGGCCTCCTGGATCCAAAGGTTCAATTGGTCCTGCTTACGTCTCTTCAGGTCCGCATGGTGGTGACAGACCTGCTCACCAGTCCTTGGAATCCCTGTGGCACTGGTGAGATCATGAGCCAACTGGTCCCACGCCTCAGCCCTATATGCTCCCCATAGAACCTGGCCTTGCATGAGTTGGGCCTCATGATTGTGGACAAGGAGCCAGACCATATATCTGGACTCCTCAATGCCCCACCTCTGTGCTCAAAAGCAACTTCCCTCACCTACTCCTGACATTCTGGCTGCAAGTTAGTTCTACAATCGGTTATGCTGTGTATTCCCACCTATGGGGCTTATATATGCCGTTTTTCCTGCACTTATCTGTGATTGGCCATTTTGGAATTGTATCAGCTTCACAAAACCTGCTTTGTCATGCTCCACTTTCTATTCATTCCTATATATTTGCTATTACTGCATTTCTAAGTACAGTTGTCATGGCTTAGTGGTTCAGTACCTTGACTATGGTGCATGGTATCCTGGGTTCGAACCTGGCTACTGATTTTTATATTTTATGACTGTCTAGACAGGCTAGGGGGTGTGTCTGTGTAAAGGCAGTTTTGTTACAGCTTGCTCAACGTTGCCCATCCGTTAGCTTGTTGGCGCGGTGCGCAGCTCAGCGCAAACGGGTTACGCTGGTTTACACCTCATTTGGCTGTCAGCACGCATATTACGCTCAGCTCAGCTACGGGCACACAGTTTCAGCGTGTTAAAACACGGCTCCCCTACGGGCACTCATTTCGCACCTGTTAAACCACTGCTCACCTACGGGCAGATGCACTCAACTTGTTAAACTATAGCTCAGCTATGGGCACATCTGGCATTTGTTATTATTTTGTTATTTCACATTTCTTCACTATAACTGGCCTATTTCATTACATTTTACATAAAATATAATTGTATATGTGTATATATGTGTCAGGGACTTGTTTTGTGCTTATTTCACTAAAAATAAAAATTGATGTTGTGGGGGCTTGAACCATGACTGCCTGCTCTTCAGGCAACATCTCTACCGCTACACTATTGCTTTTTGGCTTACTTTGCATAGTTAGTTCTTATATACTTTTCCACTTACTGCTAACTGTGGCTGTGCTACTGGCACGCCCGCTCAAACAAGCGCACTCACGGGCAAACATCTTTACAGTTTAAAAAAAATATAACACATGTTCATTTATATGATTTTATGTTCATAGTCTGTGGGGGCATGTGTTGTGTTGTGTTGTGTTTATTCACATTTCCATGTACTCTGTCATGGGGGTTTACTTTGGGTACTTTTACTCTTCTGGGGGCATGTCCGCTTGCAGGGCTCGGCCTACGGACATGCCCCCTACTGTCTTCCACGGACCGTGTTAGCCTTAGGTGTGATTCAGTATGCCCTCATGCATATGCATGACATGCTGACGTCACACCGTTTAACTGCAGCCATTGTGTAAGCCTTGTAACTCTTACACGGAGGCTTCGTGAATCCTGCCTCATGTTTTGTGATTTACTTTTCTGCAATTGCTATAGAATGCAATACAAAAGTTACAATAAATTGTTATAAACATTGCACTAGTCAAACTTTCCCATTTGCTCATATTAAATTTGAAAATAGGCAGGTTCAGCTCACTTTAACACAAGAGCATTTGTGATTTGAAAAAAAGGAGGTAATACAACTCATTCCCACTCAGAGTAGAACATGGAGGTTTCTCAGAGGTATACTTAAATGGTCTGACACAGTTGCAGAAGACTGCACTCCCAGTATGCGCAGTAAGGCAGACTCCAGGGCAAAGTTCATATTATGTTACAGTAACACTGCAGTGAGGTCCTCTGGTAATTACCATATCTGTTATCACTACAGAACTTGTACCAGCATTTGTTGCACAATATAACAGCATAATTATTGCACTCAACATATCCTGGGATACACTCATAAATGCAAAAGCAGAACACTGAAATAATGTTTTGTCTTGTTGTTTGTAAAACACTGAGCTTACCTGAAGAAGCAAGGATGTAAAGAATCACTAAACTTTTGCGAACATGGATCATGTCAGCAAGAAACACAGTGAATCTGTAAGAAAAAAATGGAAATGTAAAAACCAGAAGATATTTTCATAAAGCAGGTTTGGAAAAAGGGTGACTAAAACAAATATCCATACATTTACACAGATGTAATACTTTGATGATATATCAAACACACATGGAAATAAAACTGTGGGATGATGGTAGAATGGTGACCCAAGGAGAGAAGACACAGATACAGGTTAGATGAATGCAATCGAGTTATACACAGAGGGCAGCAGGACTGCACAAGGTCGATTTCTGCACTGAGACTGGTCAACAACAATACAGCTCTCTCACAAAATCTTCCCAGAAGCCCAACACAGTTAGCCTCTATTTTTTTTTCTTTGCATGTTCTGAAATGTAGAACTTTTACCTCAACATACCAAATCTATAGATACATGAAACACAAAACTTGCCAATGGATAAAATACACTGAACTAACCCACTCGACCCATTTCACAAAATTATCAGTCCAGCTGATGATTATGGGAACCCCACAACCAAACTGCCTCGTCTGCTCATCGGCTTTATTTATTCTCATGCTTTCCTGAAATTCAGTAGTATTTATAGATGCGTTACGTAAAAACAAGCTGTTTGTCTGTCCATCATTGCCTTCACAAAACCTTCATCACACATGGTCCTTCTTCATTTACCTACTAGAGTTCTACACTTTCTTGTACTGCTTGATAAACGATATCAATCTCCAGTCCCCTACTTATTTATTTAATTAACTTTTTGTTGAGCAGGCTGGGCTCACTAGGCTTACAGTTTGCTGTGAAGGGCGATCCATTTATGCAGACTAATGCAGACTAGGGAGTATTTGACCGGGATGCTAGGAAAGCATTGCCTGGTTTCTTTTTTTTTTTTTTAACACTTATTGAATTATCACTTGTGACATAGGCAAATTTACATTTAAATAAAAAAAATCAAATTGTATTAACAAGTTCATGTTTCCAAACATTATACTTCACATATATTGCTATATATCATAGAACCTAAACAACATTACATAAATTGTTGCCTCTTTTCTTTTCCTCAGAGAAGACTCTGATGAATTACCATTCATGTTGATGCCATGGAGGTGGGTGAAGGATATCTAGACTGTCCAAGTGAGTTATCAGATTAGTTAAGGACAATGCAAGAGTTGGAGGCTGAAAACTTTGAAAATTCAGTTCGGTAGCCTAGATAGAATTGGTACACAAAAAAGAGTCTACGGCAGCACAGCTGGAAGATTTTCTGAGACGGCTGGAACTACAGCAAGGGAAAAAATGTTCAGTGTCTCAGCCTATTGGAAATCCTCTGAGTCTAAATTTCCTACTAAAGAAAGAATGTAGATTAAAAGAAATGTGATAAGGCCTTTTGAGGAGATGGTTTGTCGGGTCTGTATTAGATAATGGAACTTTCAAAAGTTTGAATGTCATATGGTGTTGACCATATGACACTCATTTTTTGAAAATTCGAACGTTTTGACGGAGATCTCCGTACAGCACAGAATGGGAAGATTTTCCTTTTCTGCACTGTAGTGAGATCTCAGAGTTGGTATATTTAAAGAGCAGGGGGGTGTAGGGGGTGCAGGGGTGCTTGCCCCCCTGCTTAAAATGTTCAGGTAGGTTATTTGTGTAGTTTATTTTTGAACTTTTAAAAGTTCGATCATATGGTGTCGGCCATATGACAGTCAAACTTTTAAAAGTTTGATTATCTAATATAGACCTGGTTTGTCAGTGGAGAACAAGAGTGTGGTACAGAGAAAGAATTGTGCTATATATATATATATACATATAAACACACACACACACACACACACACACACACACACACACACACACACACACACACACATATGGATCTACTTCAGAATGTCAAAAACTATTATTATCGCACTACAAAACATCAAGCCCACAATACTGAAATTCCTGTTAATCAAAAGAGTACAATATCGAAACCTGAAACATCGAATGATAAAACGTACCAGAAGTCCGGTCTTCATATATATATATATATATATATATATATATATATATATATATATATATATATATACACACATGTACACACACACACACACACACACATATATATATATATATATATATATATATATATATATATATATATATATATATATATATATACATATATATATATATATATATATATATATATATACACACACACACACACGCACACATATAGAAAGATAGATAGATAGACAGATAGATAGATTATAGTAAATTTGTTCTTCTCTGACAGATACTAGCTGTGGAAGAAAACAATGCACCCTTTGGGAGTAAACATCAGAGACTGAAGAATTTTAATGTATCTGCAACATAATTTATATGATGTCAGGGGCAAGTTGGAAGTTGCCATGTTTCATTTCAACTGCTGGAGGATAAAGAAGGGTCACAACCCTGAAATCAGTTTATTGCTTCTACAATAAAATTATAGAACACAGAAATTTCAAGTAATAACAAGAAATCATCACCTGACTTAAGTAAATATTATCCAAGATGTGTTGAATAATGTGGCACAGTACTACAATGCACCAGAATAGTCAACACATTGAGTTTTTAAATGGGGGGGGGGGGGCGCTAGCAACTGTGGTTCTACTAAAGCAGTAACATGAAGACTGCTAAAATTAAATGATCAGATTTCTGTTTTGAGGAATTGTTGTCCATTGAATTACTCTTGGCATCCAAAGCATGGTTTTCAAGAGGAATACTGACACTGAATATAAAGTTGTAACATGAGAGGAATGTAGGCTGAAAGGTATAATAAAGGTAAATGTGAATGACAAGGAATTCACAGTTTGAGGATTTCACTTCATTTCTTCCCCTGTCTATAATATTACCTTCTTACTTTTGCTTTTAAAGAATGAAATACTTTGTTTCCTATATGGCCAAAGTTGGTAAGTAGTGTGGAACTGAGGCGTACCTTCATCGAACCCTTCTGTGATCCTTAATGTATGGCTTTCCCCGATTAGATCAAAACCTCTTTGATTGACTTCTAGCCTTTCTAGTGATGATCTTCAAACATTTCAGGTTCTCTGAAGACTCTATAAACAAGTTTTTATAAGTCATTCAACAACTGAATTCAATAATTTGAGACTGTTTGTTTTTCATACAGTAATATCCCCAAAAGTTTTCCCAATGTTTGACTGTTTAAGTCCCAACTGGATCCCTATTAAATTACATTTTAAGTGAGAACATAGTGCCTTTGTGTTTCACACATGAAGTACATTATTGAGATAGAGCTATGCTGTATAGTACTCATGGAAGAGTTTCTGTAACACCCAATGACCATGAACTCAGATGTACTTCCTGCATGTTTAACAAGTATCAGTTCTGAATCAGGGATTTTTTTACTACTTTTGTTTTAAAATGGTAATGTGCAGATGCTGAAATACCACCACCTGTTCCATCTGTTGTAAAACAATGAAAGGAAGTGAAAACACTCATACATTGTGTACATTTACCATAAATGTTGATGTTTGAGTGTATTCACTGCTGCAGTCCTGCATTGTGGGATTTCCTACTGTGGAAGCCCTTGGCAGGCCTGACTACCAAAGTAAATAATTCCCTCCTCCTAAGGCTGATGGGCATCTGACATCAGTACGCTTGGGTATAAAAGGAGCAAGCCAACACCATTATATCATTTTTTTTCCCCTTTAGAAGGTAGTAGCCCCAGGATGAAACATAAGCAAGGGACAAATGTAGAAAAAGGGATCTGCAGGGTAAACCAGGGGGTCCTCTGGATAGTGTAGAAAATAGAAGCTGACTCTACTAAAAAGAGGGAAGTAGGGAGTGAAAGAAGACTGCAACAGTGAATACACTCGAACATCTAATTTATGGTAAGTGTACACAATTGTACAATGTTCTTCATGTTTTACTGTTGCAGTCCTGACTTGTGGGATGATTCCCAAAGCTGGGGTGAGGGTGGAAGGTAGATTATGGAGAACAGAGGATGCCCTGGAAGATGGCATTGGAAAATCCTGATCTAGACTTGGAGAAGGCTGATAAGTGGTAGTGTTCATAGGTTCATGTGTAGGTACTAGGTTATCAGCCCTGCGGCCTATATAAGCCTAGCCAAAAAGGTTCCCTGGCTTTCGCCACCCAGGAAAATTATTTCCCTGTACCCCTGTTGAGCAGAGCCACAGAAGTGATCCCTGGGGTGAATTTCCTATTTCCCATCCAATCATCAAGATTTTTCTTAAAGAGAGCTAATGGGGAGTTTTGTTTGGCATTAATGGGTAGTCTGTTCCAGAGCATGGGAAGTCTTTGGGACAGGAATCTATCCCTCCAGCATGTTCTGTTTATTGCGGTGACAAGGTTTAGGTCCCTGGAGTGTGTGGCTCGGAGAGACTGGGATTTCTTTAAGTGTAGCATGTCTAACAGCTCTGGGTTTGACATAGCTTTGTATGTTAAGCAGAGATTGCCATTGAGTAGGCGATATGCGATGGAGTAGAGCTGGAGTTTTTTGAGACGGTCTGAGTTTGGCATCTGTTTAAGGCCAGTAATACTCTTAGTGAGGTATTTCTGTGGCCTTTCCAGTTGTTGTAGATGTCTTGCAAGGTACATGCCAAATGGGGCATTGTACTCTATAATGGGTCTGATGTGGGATGAGTAGAGAGGAACAATGACTTTCTTTTATCTGGAGGAGAACCCCTTTGAGATGAGGTGTGCATGTAGAAGGATTTCCTGACTAATGTGGTGATGTGATTATCAAAGGAAAGACTACTATCCACCTGTGTCCCAAGGTCTCATCACATTTTTTGGTGTTTAGTAGGATAACTAATATGTGGTAGTTCATGGGTAAAGAGTTTTTCCCAAAGGGGATGACAATGCACTTCTTGGCATTGAGTTTGAGGCCATGACTTTAACACCAAGCATCTGTCTCAGTGAGGCCCCTTTGTAGAATGTCTACATCATTAGGTGATTCTATTATGGCTCCTAGTTTGCAGTCATCTGCGAACTTCATTAGCCAAAGACCTTCTTTGTTAGCCTGAACGTCAGATAAGTAGATGCTAAACTGGAGAGGACCCAGGACTGAACCCTGTGATACTCCATTTGTCACTGGTCTGAAGTTGGATTTGGAGTTGGCTACTTTCACTTTGTGGGTTCTGTCAGTGAGCCAGTTGGACACCCATCTTGTGACTTAGGGATTTATGCCCAGTTTAGTGAGTTTATCTATACTTCCAGAGTGGGGGGTGGTGTCAAAAGCCTTGGCAAGGTCAAGATAGGCTGTGTGCACCACCTTACCCTCATCCACGGCTCTGGTGACTGCTTCAAAGAAGTCAATCAAGTTTAGGAGATGTGATCTACCTTTTACAAACCCAAACTAAGCGGGGTCCAGAGCTTGGAGGTTACCTATGTCTTTGTATATAAGCTCCAAGATGATACATTCCATGGCCTTGCAGGCCAGGCTCATCAGGCTAATGGGGTGGTAGTTCCTGGGGTCCATGGTGGCACCTCCTTTGTGGAGTAGGATAACCATCACTGTGCGCCATTCAGTAGGCACAAAGGCTCAAGTGAGGCTATGACTGAACATGGTACTTAGGTGGGGCACCAGTTCATTCTGTAGGTTGTGCAGAACACAGCCTGGGATGTTGTCTGGTCCCATGGATTTTGTGTTCTTGGCTTTGGAGAGTGTGGTCTTTACTTGTGCATCTGTGATTACAGGGGCTTTGCATTCTTCTAGTATTGAGATGGGCTCTTTGCAGTTTGAGACAGGGTAAAGTTTGTACTGAACGTATCTGCCAGGATGTTGGCAATATCAGCTGGTTCTGTATATCTAGTGCCATTATGCTGTAGCTCAGAGCAGATCTGAGTGTTGCCATTGAGATTCTTGACATAGCTGTAGAATGCTTTGTGGTTGTCTTTAGAATCAGTGGCGATTTTATTTTTGTAACTAGCTTTGGAGGATTTTATGAGGGATCTCAGCTTCTTACTGATGCTGACCAGGGAGTTCATCCAATCATGGGATTTTACTCTTTTTTGCAACAGCTTCTTCCTTCTGTTGTAGAGTTTGTTTATGGTCAGGGACCACCAGATTGGCTTCCTTTTTCTGAAGGATAGCATCTTGGTTCTGTTGGGAATGGCACGATCCATGCACTCATGTATGTGCTCATACAGTGCATTTGTATAAGATTCAGCAGTCATACCTCTTTTTCCATTGGCATGGGTGTCGTAAAGTTTGCCACTTCTGTCTTAAGATGCATGAAGTTGGCTTTGGAGAAGTTTTTTATGGTGGTTTCCTTAATAAGGGGTGGGGGCGGGATATGGATGTTTAGGGTGATTAGCTTGTGGTCAGATCTGACCAGCGAGGAGTTGGCCTCTGGCATGGAACACTGGTTACCCATATTGGTAATGACCAGGTCTAGGATATTGCTGCCCCTTTTGGGGCTATGGACAAGCTGATCCAGAGTGTTGGAATTTATGAATTCCAGAAAACATTCAGCAAATGAATTGGTACATGAGTAGTTTTCCTAGTTGATGGTAGGGTAGTTGAAATCACCCATTATTAGGGTATTGGGCTGTACCTTAATATTTTCCAGTATATCAAGAAACGAGGAGTGAGAATCCTGGGGCATGGTGGGGGATCTGTAACAAGCTACAACCTAGATTGCAGTCTTGCCCAGTGTTAGTTGCACTTGGACAATTTTGGATGCATTATGTTGAGCAACTAGCCTGGAGGTGTGGATATCCTTAATGAATATGGACACGCCTCCGCCTTTAGTCTTCCGGTCCAGGTTAGGTGGCCGAAAGGTGTGGTATGAATTATAGCCTGATAATGCAGGGGTGCTCTCTGGAGCCTTGAAACAGGTCTATGTCACTGCACAGATGTCGATGTTCTCCATTTTAAGGAGTGCCTCGAGTGAGTGCATTTTGAGGTTTAGACTTCTAGCATTGAGTAGCATCACCCACAGATTTTGCTTGCTTGTACCTGTTACGGTGGTGAATTTGTCATTTGAACCTTGCCTAAAAATGCACTATAGGGGTGGCAAGAGCCTTAGCCAGTATCTGGAATCCCAGGGCTGACAGGTGCAGGCCATCTCTGTCAAAGCATTGTGGTCTGTCAATCATATCGCCCCAGGCAGACAGATACTGGATCCCCTTAGAATGACACCAGAAGCTTAGCCAATTGTTGAAGTCAATCATTTTGTCCTTGTACTGTGGTATCATTTTGGGTGATGGCAGGATGCTACTCAGGGCCAGGGTCATACCTGCCTGGGCTACATGATCCAAGAGCTCCTACGTGTCTCTTTTTATGTAGTCCAGGGAGGTACGTCTCAGGTCATTCACACCAACATGGACAATGACAGAGTCATATTTGTACTTGTTGTGGAGTGACCTGAGTGCATGCATTATGTGGTGGATCCTGGCACCCAACAGGCAGCTGACAGTAACTTTCTCCTTGTTTAGCCTGGTGAATGGGATATCAGTGTGCCTGACTATAGAGTCATCTATGACTAGTGTGTTGGGTACATTGTTTTGTCTTATGGGCTGAGGTTGATTGACACATTGATTTTGTGGGCTATGTGTCATTTGGGTAGTGTTGTGGGGTGGTGGTTGCTTGCGTTTCAGCTTTGGAGGTCTCTGTTGCTTGGACAGATTTTTATTGAGAGCCTCCGTGAATGTAGGTGTGTGTTTTGTGTTTCATGTGTAGGTTTTGGTGGTTTAGGTTTTGAAGGACTATGCATTGAGTGTGGTGTGGTGCAGGAGTTTGGTTAAGGTATGCAGATATGACCAGGTAGCAGCTTCCAAAATGTCTTTAATAGGTACTCCTTTCAGGAAGGCAGCGGAGGTAGAAGTGTCCCTAGGGGAGTGAGTTCTTACAGTTTCAGGAGGCTTTTTTTGCCATGATGGCTGTAACAAAAGGAGATACAGTGGCAGATCCACTTGGAAATGGTCTGTTTGGAGACTGGGTTTCCTTTAGACCCAGTGGCAAAGGACACAGAGCTATTCTGACTTCCTGGAAGATTTGTTCTGTCAAGATAGTAGTGAAGCTGTCTGTGCACATCCAAGGAGTGAAGAATTCTTTCTCCCCTGTTCTGAGGCTTGGGGAAGAAGGTGGGCAAGTGTATGGCTTGAATCAAGGATGTATCTGTGACCACCTAGCATAAAGGATGGATTAGTTCTGAGTGATACATTATCTGGGTGGAATATGAGAAGAGGTTCTACCTGCATGAGAGTTTGTAGCTCAGAGACCCTTCTAGCTGAGGTGATAGCCAGTTAAAGGGAAGTCTTCCTGGTTAGAAATTTTAAATAAGCAGAAGCTGCCATTTCAAAGGGAGGTAGGGTCAAATTTTCTAGAACAAAATTGAGGTCCCATGGAGGTGTGGGTTGTCTCCTGGGAGGTCTGAGATGGACCACTACTCTAAGGAACTGTTTCATCAGAAGGTGGGAAAAGATAGGAGGAAGAGTAGGAATGTGGGCTGAAATAGCAGAGGTGTGAATCTTGATGGAAGAAAAGGAAAGGCCTTTGTCCACCAGGGTAGCCAGGTAATTTAAAATGACTGAAATACTGGCTGATTTAGGATTGAAGCCTTGCTGCTGACACAAAATAGAGAATAGTTTCCACTTGGATGAATACGATTTCCTAGTACTAGGTCTTCTAGCCGCTTTGAGAATGTTTTGAACTGCTCTGCTTAGGGTGACTTCAGTGTAGTATATTGTGGAATTATCCAGGCTGAAAGTTTGTGAGTCTGTAGGTTGGAATTGTGATGATGTCAGGTATTGCCAGCTATGCCAGGAGAAGTAGGGCAGTGGATGTGTAACTAGAATTTTTTAAAGAATTATATGTAATTTGTATATCAAACTGATTTGTACAGATGCTTGTGTTGAAAAAATGTATTTGTAAAGCTGCTTGTGTTAAAACTGTACTAACAAGTGTGCCTACTGGACAGAAAAAGAAATATACACATATTACTGTAACTGTTGAAATGTATATATTGTAACAAAGGATACTGTAAGAGAAGGGGTTAATCTGTATTGTCTTTGGGTGTGAACTAATTGCTACTCTGGAAGGTTGGAGGTTTGAAATTGTTTTATGACTTCCAGAAGTTGCAACAGATCTTAGCAAGCTCTATATGTGTGCATTGTTGATACATTATGTGCTAAATCCTGGCAGCTTCTAGTCAATAGGGTAGCATTGGAACTTGAATTCAGATGACCAGATGTATATAATGTCATTCTGTAATCCATTACTAAAATGATATTTCAATACTAGGTGAGACTGAAGTCTCAGAGCACTCTGTTTTTTGGAGCCTGACAAGGAATGACCCCTCACCTACTTCATCTTGCCTTGCTCTAGTAAGTGAACCAGGAAATAGTAATTCTTTAGATCAGTTAGGAAAATATGGTGAGATTAGTTAAGTACTTTTTTCTGTATCTGTGTGAATCTATTTGTCTGTTATTTTAATGTTTCCTGTGAAGAAACTCTGGTGTTTATTGTAAATAGGTATTCTGTATTTTAGTTTACTATCAAAAGGGTGGTTGGACTTCGTCCAAATTGGAAAGTCCAAATGTCCTAATTTGACATTTGCAAAAACGCAAAACAAAACATTGAACTCACAGCAGTAAATTCAACATTTTGAATGCAGATCACACTATATTGGGGATTGGAAAAAGTACCCTTTCCCTCACTGTAGTACGATCTCAGAGTTTGTATATATAAGTAGCAGGGGTTGTGATGGGTGCAGGGGGCTTGCCCTCCCCCTGTAAAACATTTGTTGCTCTTGACTGGAAGTGTGGTATTTTCGGTAAAGACAACATTTCTGAGATGTCGACTTTTCCTAAATACCTCGTTTAGTATTGTTTTTGCTTGTTTATGTGATTTCCAACATTCTGGTTCAGAAATGTGAACACTCGCACAATGTAGGTGTGAGATTTTGATAGCAAACTCTGCATTTTCATGTTCTTTTATTATTTATTATTAAATATCTTTAAACTTTTTATTGTGGCTGATCCTTTAGAGAATATTTTAACCTTTGACAGTATGTTTATCTATTTGGTGACTCTGCAGCCACTCCTGAAATCCCTATTGCACTGGTAAAACACTATAATTTGTATTAATATTAATTTCACTCAATATAATTGGATACAGGAAGAATGCAAAGTACCTGTAATCATGGCTGCACAGGTAAAAAACGCACTCTCCAAAGCCAAGAACACAGCATCCATGGGACCTGACAACATCCCAGGCTGCGTTCTACATGAACTACAGAACGAACTGGCATCCCACCTAAGTACCATGTTCAATCATAGCCTCACCTCAGGCTTTGTGCCCACTGAATGGCGCACAGCAATGGTTATCCCACTCCACAAAGGGGGAGCCACCACGGACCCCGGGAACTACCGCCCCATTAGCCTGACAAGCCTGGTCTGCAAGGCTATGGAGCGTATCGTCATGGAACTTATAAACAATGACATTGCTAATCTCCAAACTCAAGACCCTACCCAGTTCGGGTTTGTAAAAGGCAGATCATGTCTCCTAAACCTGATAGACTTCTTTGAAGCGGTCACCAAAGCTGTAGATGAGGGTAAGGTGGTACACACAGCCTATCTAGATCTCGTCAAGGCTTTCGACACCATCCCCCACTCTGGAATTATACACAAACTCACTAAACTAGGTATAAATCCCTATGTCACAAGATGGGTTGCCAACTGGCATACTGACCAAACCCACACTGTGAAGGTAGCAGACTCTAAATCCAACTTCAAACCAGTGACAAGTGGAGTACCACAGGGTTCAGTCCTAGGTCCTCTCATGTTTGGTATCTACTTCTCTGAAGTACAGGCTAACACAAAAGGTCTTTAGCTAACAAAGTTCGCAGATGACTGCAAACTAGGAGCCATAATCAAATCTCTATTAATGATGTGGACATCCTACAAAAGGACCTCACTGAGAAAAATGCCTGGTGTCAAAGCCATGGCCTCAAGCTCAATGCCAAAAAGTGCATTGTCATCCCTTTTGGTAAAAAAATCTGTACCCATGAACTACCACATAGGCGGTAGTCTACTTAACACCGAAAGTGTGATAAGAGACAGTAGCCTCTCCTTTGATAATCACATTGCCACAATAGTCAGGAAATCCTTCTACATGGCCACCTTATCACAAAAGGTTTCTCATCCAGGAAAAAAGAGGTCATTGTTCCCCTCTACTCATCACTCATTAGACCCATTATAGAGTACAACATCCCTTTTGGTATGTACCTCACAAGAGATCTACAACAACTGGTAAGGCCACAGAAATACCTCACAAAGTGGATTACCAGCCTCAAACAGATGCCCTATGCAGACCGTCTCAAAAAACTCCAGCTTTACTCTGTCGCATATCACCTACTCAGAGGCGATCTCTGCCTAACATACAAAGCTATGTCAGACCCAGAGCTGTTGGACATGCTCCATGTAAAGAAATCCCAATCTCTCCAAGCTACACACTCTAGGGACCTAAACCTTGTCGCCACAATAAACAGAACATGCTGGAGGGATTAATTCCTGTCTCAGAGACTTCCCATACTCTGGAACAAACTACCTGTCTATATCAAACAAAGCTCCTCATTAGCACTCTTCAAAAAAAATCTTGATGATTGGATGGGAGATAGGAAATTCACCCCAAGGATCACTTCTGTGGCTCTGCTTGACAGGGGCACAGGAAAATAATTTTCTTGGGTGGCAAAAGCCAGGGTACCGTTTGGCTAGGCTTATATAGGGCCTAGGGCCAATAGCCTAGTACCTACCTGTGAACCAATGAACCTATCCTTGCAACAGCACCTGGAATGTCTGGTGGTGGTTTAACTACCTTATAGTCTGTGCATCAGGGGGCATAGCTAGTAAGTGTGTGTGTGTGTGTGTGTGTGTGTGTGTGTGTGTGTGTGTGTGTGTGTGTGTGTGTGTGAAAATCAGATATCAAAGAGTGTGTATTTCATTTGCTTGCAGGAGGGACATGAAGCACTGGTTTAACAGAGAGGGTGCTGGAAGACTTGGCTTGGACACTCGGCTGAGAACTCAACTCTATAGCTGTGCCAGTGGGAGTCTTATTGCAGATCTGGAGATTGAGAGAGAGACAGAATACCAGCCCCCAGACTGAGTGTCTTCCCTGTGTGCTCTAAAGGGAAATTGTGCTTGATGCAGAGAGCTGCATCTGGAAATACTGGGTGTATCTATTTTTGTTCCAAGTGAACGTCTCTCTCCAGTGTCAGTGGTGAGGATGCAGGCTCCTTGATTACTGGCCCAGAGTGAGGACATCACAGAGATGCACAAACCTCTCCTTGTCCTGAGTCAGAACGTCCACTCTGTGAGGTAACTGCCATGATTTTTTGTGGTTAAACTCAGTAGCAGAGGTTACCAGTGCTGCCTGGGCCAGTCTGGGGCTATCAGGATGACCCTTGGACCTTCTTTCCTGATTTTTAGGAGGACCATTGTGTGATGTCCCTCCTCTAGGCAAGTGATAAAGAAGCCTCAATCCTCACCATTGACACCAGTGGGTAACATTCACTGAGAAAAAAATAGACACACACAGTATTTTCAGATGCAGCTCTCTGCACCAAACACAATTTCCCTTAAGAGCACACAGGGAAGACACACTCCAGTCCTGGGGCTCAGTTTTTCTCCATGCTCCAAATAAGAGTCCTCACTGACAAAGCTATAGAGTGGAGGCCACAGCTTGGAGTTCCAAGCCAAGTCCTGCATCACCCTCTCTGTGAAATCACTGCTCTCAGTGTCCCTGTTCAAAGTAGCTGATGCACACACACACACACACACACACACACACACACACACACACACACACACACACACACACACACACACACACACACACACACACACACACACATACACATGCTCTGAGTTTTGATTTTCAAACACACAAACACACACCTGGGAAAGGCTGGCATAGCTTAACCACTTTGCCAACTTTACACAGACTATAAGGTAGAGACACTGCAACCAGAACACCCAAAGCCAGCTACTCTAATGCTCTTACCAGGGTACCCAATTACTCAAAGTAAAATTAATACTTATACAAATGGTAGTGGTAAACAAGCAGCAAGACTTTCAGGAACTTGGAGACATAGTGCAACTAAATAAATGCCATTACTCTCAAAGGTTAAATATTTTCCAAATGATCAGCCACAATAAAAGTTTAAATATATTTAATAATAACCAATAAAATAGAAAACATGAAAATACTAAACATCTACTTACAACAAACAACAGAGTTTCAATCCAAAGAAAATATAAAAAAACACAGTTTCAGCTAATCTCACTATATATTCTGACTGAATAATTACTGTTCCCTATTTACTTACTAAAAGCAAGGCGAGATGAAGGTAGATGCGTGTCTCTTGTCAGGTCTAATAACAAAGTGCATCTATCACATATATCATTAGTACTTAAAGGCACAATTTCAGTGCTGGCTACAGAATGACATCACATCTGGTTACTTGACTCTGTGGTTCCCACAATGCTTACTCACTAGCAACTCAGCCGGGATTTGGCATAGATGTGTCACAATACATACACAGAACTTTAGATAAGCTTATTACAGCAACTAGAAGCAGTAAAACAATTCTAACATTTCCACCCTTCCTGCAGAAGCTAAGAAGCCATACTCTTTCACCTCAGGGTAGCAATTTGTTTGCCACTAAGGACAACAGAGCAAGATCCCAGCCCCTGTATTTCACAGACATTGTATCTGTGGCTGCTTTCAGACCTGCAAAATAAAATATTTATGGCCTAAACCAAGTAATTTAATTTCACGCTATTTTTCTTATGGTTATCTGGGCTGAACTTAGCCACTTCCCTTCTGGTATCCTCTGTTAAATTACATACATTAAATCAGTTGCAACAATGCAGTCTGACATACATGTATATTTATTTTCTGTCCAGCAAAACCCACTGTTAATACATTTTTAACACAAATAACTTTACAAATACATTTTCAATACGAGCATCTGTACAAATCAGTTCATAGGTTCATAGGATGATACTAGGGTATTGGCCCAGAGGGCTTTATAAGCCTAGCCAAGAATTTTGCCCATGTTCCCTCAAAGTCAGCACTTGTTTTACCTGTCCAGCAGGGACACAGGTGGGATCCCAGGGATATATTTTCTGTTTCCCATCCAGCCGTCCAGGTTCATCTTAAAGAGGGCTAGAGAGGTACTCTGCTTGACATGGAGAGGGATTCTATTCCACAGGCGGGGGATTCTTTGGGACCAAAATCTATCCCGCCATCAAGTTCTATTAATGTCACAGACCAGGTTAAGGCCTTGCATGTGGGTTGCTCGAGTAGAGTTTGTCTTACAGATATGCAGCAACGCCATCAAAGCTGGGTCTGAGATGGCTTTGTATGCCAGACACAAGTCACATCAAAGTAGTCTGCATGAAACTGAGTAGAGGGACAGGGCTTTTTGCCTATCTGTATAGGATAGGTGTTTGAGACCCTAGATTTTCCTGGTAAGGAACCTCTGTGGTCTCTCCAACTGCTGTATGTGCTTGGCAAGGTACATGCCAAATGGGACATTGTACTCGATAACGGGTCTGATAAGGGAGGTGTTTGATATTCAAATGACACATAATTCTTTATAAAACTCCAGCTAGTTAGGCTGGCCTACAGTAAACACGCACTGCCCAACTTCCCATAGCACAGTTGGCAGTAGCTCACATCATCACATCTCTCCTCACTTTGAAGAATCAAGCTAGTTTTTCAAGTGACCTTGGAGAAACGTTGCTTGAGAGAAATGAGCCTGTCTGGGAACACATTAACCCATACCCTGTCTTAACAGCCAATCTGCACTGGCACTGCTGACCCCAGTAGAGTGTTGCCCCAGGTGGGTACATCCAGGTTTCCCAGTGAACATGCCCCCAAACTCCTGTAGCACTGCTCAAATTTCTCAAACCTGGGTAGGGGATGGCAGCTGGGACACTGCTACCCCTTCCACTGAAGTGCCAGTCTGAGCCTCACTGAGGAGATCAGTCACCAGATCCCTCTCAAACACCTCCTACCACCTACTGCAAATACTCAGCACAACAGCCTCCCTATTATGGTAAGACTTCATCATGTTAACATGATGTAGTTTGTGCTCCTGCCTCCTGCCTAGCAGGTTTACCATGTAGTTAACATCATTTGCCTTCCTTACCACTTCAAAGGGTCCTTCCCAAGCTGTCTGCAGCTTATTGTGTCTGTCAAGAATGAGCACCATAACATGCTGTCCCACAGCATACTCTCCAGCTAGAGCATTCCTGTCACATCAGACCTTTTCTGCTGTTCGGCTCCTGCCAGGTTTTCCTGGGCCAAACCCATGAGCTCCCTAAGCTTTGTTCTGGGGTTTAGGACATATGCCACAACAGACTCCTTGTGGGATTCACACTCACCCTCTCACTCATCATGAATCAAATTCAAGGGCTCCCTCACCCTATTCCAATACAGCAACTCAAAGGGTGAAAAACTTGTGGATTCCTGGGGTACCACTCTGTATGCAAACAGCAAATGGGGCAAGTATTTGTCCGACTCTCTTAAACTGGTCTGCAAATGCCCTTAGTATGGGCTTTAGTGTGAAGATTTACCTCTCCACAAACCCATTAGTCTGGGAGTGGTAGGGGGTGGCATTTAGGTGCTTCACCCTACAGCACTCCCATAGACAAGTCAGCAGGTCTGACATGAAATTGGCATCTCTGTCAGTCAGTATTTCTCTCAGGAAACCTACCCTGCTGAAAATATCTAACAAAAGCATTTGCCACCTTCTCTGCCTCAATGGAGGACAGAGCCACCTCCTCAGGGTATCTAGCAGCATAATCTACAACCAATAGGATATATTTCTTCCCTGTGGAACTTGGGGTACTCACAGGCCCCACATTATCCATAGCTATCCTCTGAAACCACTCCTCAATCACAGGCAAAGGCATCAAAGGAGATTTCACCTTGTCGCCTGCCTTGCCTACTTTTTGACACTGCTAACAGGTTCAGCAGTACTCTGTTATGCCCCTTGAAATCCCAGGCCAATACAAGTTCTGCATAATATGTTTCTTGGTACACTTTATGCCCACATGATCTGAAAAAGAATGTTATGGGCTATGGATGAAGTGCCAGATGGTAAGCTCTGGGCACTACCAACTGCTGTATTACTCACCCTCTAGCCCTCCCTCAGGGGTCCACTCTCTATACATTAACCATTTGTTCCAGTATACAGACTCTCCTTTTCCTTAAGAATCAGTGCCTTCTTAGCTACCTCCTGCAAGCCTTGTAATGCAGGATTCGAGAACTGAGCTAGTCTTAACTCTACCTTTGTGACCCTTACCAGCTCCCCTTCTACAGGAAGTCTGGTATCTTCTGAAAGTGGTCCCCCGCTGTCAGCCTGAGTATTACCAGTCATTTTTGCCCTTGTTGTCACCCTGTCCAAGGGAACATCAGTGCCTATGAACAGCTGTGGCTCACCTTCAGGCTCACTGCTACAGGGTAGCTCCCTCCCAGAAACAACAACATCACAAGCCCTGGCTTCAGGTGTGAGGTCTGTCTGGTTCTCCCCCAGGCTACCAGTCCCATATGCCTGACTCCAAGACTGACTGTGTGTAAATGCATACACACAAGGTACTGCATTATCAAACTTATTGTCTATCAGGACATCTGCAGAGATATCCTCAAACACACACTTGCCTGCTTCCTTTTCCACCCTCCCAGTCAGGGTGAACCCTGACCAAAGGCATTTGGAATAGTGTGTCTCCTAAAGCTCTGACTGGAGTGGACTGTCCAAGCAAGTCCTGCTCCTCTTTAACCACTGTGGGTTTCACAATGGTTATGTCAGAAGCTGTGTCTCTCAACAGTTGCCCATTTTCCATCCACTAAGATAGGATACAAACTGCAGTGATAGTTTGGTACCCCTGTTGTCTCCAGACCACTTACCACTGGCATACTGTTATTCCCACTTGCTGGTACCCCCAACTTTTGTTCCCCACCCTGCTTCATGCTACATGACCCTTCTGGTTACATTTAAAACATCTAAACCTTGATCCTGGCCATGTCCCTGAACTAGTGGCTTCCCTGTTACTGGTGGACTCTGTTGGGGTGGTTTAGACTACCTTTCATGGATTCCTTATATCCATGTGCAGCACTGGGTATCCTCTTCTTGTGCAGTGATGCCCTGCTTGCTAAGTAGAGATCCTCTTTTTTCCCCAGCTCATCTGCCAACCAGATTCTCATGTCCTCAGGCAAAGTGCTAATGGATGTTCCCTCACCAAAAGGTCTGCTAGCCTTTTTAAAAGTGGTGACCTGACACCCACTCACCCACCTATGAAAATAACTGCTTAACTCAGCAATATAATCACATATACTTTCATTTTATTTGAGTCTATTCTCACAAAACCTTTTTTGTAAGCTTTAGGTGTTAACTTAAAACATTCCAATAAACGTTGTTTTACTTTATCATAGTTTAAACATTAAGTATCATAGAGTTTAGAAACAGCAGTTACAGCTTTGCTGTGGAGTAAGAGGGTCAGGAACTGTACCCAGAGCTCTTAGTCAGCATTATACTATTTACATACTCATTCAAATATATGAATAAAATATCAAAATTATCACCATCTGTAAACTGTAGAAGAAAATTGCTGACCTTTTTTGCTTCTGGAGTTTGGTTATTCCCTTCCCCATTACCTCCATGACCCATCTCCCTCTCACGAAGGTGCTGTTCCTCATTTTTTTGGCCTCCAAATGCCACAGTCTCTCTGCTGATTCTAATTCCATATGTTTCTCCTTTTCTTCCACCTTTAAAAGCTGCAGTCTCTCTGCTGATTTTAATTCCAAACACTTGGAGGTCAGTTCAAGTCTCTTTAACTTCAGGTGGATTTTTAGGTCCTCTGAGGAAAAGATGAAATGTCCTATTCCTGAAGGCTGCAAATCCCCATCAGCAGACTGGTTGTCTTCGAGGTTGCTGTGTGGACTGCAGCCTCAATTAAGGCTGAAATAATTTCCTCTTTAGTCGGGTTGGCATGCACCAGTCCTTTGGTTTCACATAATTTGGGCAACTCTTTCCTTGCCAGCTTGCGATAATACTCTCCTGACATCTTTGCCTGCTTTCCCTGACTAAACTACACTAAAAAAAAAGAAATTAAAACTGTTGTGAAAATGAAACTCTGTATGTTTACCTTGTGGCTGCTGAAAGTACACACACCTTCAGTGACAACTGCCTACAGGCTACAGAAGTTTAATTAATATTCCACCACTGCCACCAATATGTGAAGCTCATCCTCTAGGCCAGTAATGAAGGAGTCTCAATCCTCACCATGAACACCAGTGAGAGACATCACTTGGAACAAAAATGGATACACACAGTATTTTCAGATGCAGCTCTCTGCACCAAGCACAATTTCTCTTAAGAGCACACAGGGAACACACTAAGTTCTGCAGGCTGGGCTTCCATCTCTCTCTCTCTCTCTCTCTCTCTCTCTCTCTCTCTCTCTCTCTCTCCAGGCCCCCAAATAAGACTCCCCACTGACACAGCTGTAGAGTTGAGTCCTCAGCCGAGTGTTCCAAGCCAAGTCCTCCAACACCCTCTCTGTGAAACCAGTATTCTGTGTCCCTGTTCCAAGTAGCGGACACACACACACACACACACACACACACACACACACACACACACACACACACACACACACACACCTGAGAAAGGCTGGCACAGATTTACCAGCTATGCCCAAACTATGAGGTAGTTCCACCACCACCAAAACACTCCAAAGCCAGCTGCTCTAAGGCTCTGACAAGCATACCCAATTACACTGAGTAAAACTAATGCAAATGGTAGTGTTTGACTAATGCAGCAAGGGTTTCAGGTGTGGCCACAGTGTCACCAAATAAATATAAGTACTCTCAAAGGTTAAAATATTCTCTAAAAGCGCAGCCAAAATGAAAAGTTTAACTACATTTAATAATAAATAATAAAAGAACATGAAAATACTAAATATCTATTTATGATAAACACCAAATATTCAATCACAGGAAATACTAACAGTAACACAGATGAACAGATTCATGCAGATATAGAAAAACAGTACTTAACTAATCTCACTATATTTTCCTGACTGATCTAAACAATTATTATTCCCTGGTTACTTACTAAAGCAAGGCAAAATTAAGCAGGCGAGTGGTCTTTCTTCTTTGTCAAGTTTCGCAAACAGACTGCTGAGAGCTAAGTGCCATATTGCACTAACATCTAAATATCATTTAATTTCTGGCTATAGAATGATATCACATCTAGTCATCTGGTTCCCATACTACCTCCCCTTACTAGAAACTGAACCGGAATCTAGCACATATGTGTTACAATACACACACATAGAGCTTTGCTAAGATGTGTTATAGCATCTGGAAGCTATAAAACCATTTAAAAAATGTCCAACCTTGCACGGTAGCAATTAGCTCACTCCTAAGTACAATACTGTATTATTCCTAGTCCTGGTTTTCACAGACATTTTGTCTCTGTCTACAATCAGAACTGTAAGATACAATCTGTATGGCCTAAACCAGGTAATTTAATTTCAGACTATTTTTCAAAGTTACCTGGACTGAGATTAACCTCTTCTCTTCCACTATCCTCAGTTACAATATATTCATTTAAACAGTTACAATACAGTCTGACATACAGGTATATTTCTCTTCTGTCCAGCAGGACTCACTGTTTGGTACATTTTTAACACAAGCAGCTTAACAAATAAATTTTCAACACAAGCACCTGTACAAATCATTTTGATATACGAATTACATAATTCTTTACAAAACTCCAGCTAGCTATGCTGTTATATGTTACACATGCACTGCCTCACTTCTCTTGCATAGCTGGCAATACCACACATCATCACACAGGTTTTTGAGTACCTCATCTTCTCTGTGGTTTCAACATTGCAACTTAATAGTTTGGACTAAGGCTAGATTCAGCTGCACCTCTAAGAATGTAGTTTATGCAGCTAACTATGCTTCATCCAAAACATTCTATATAGGCAAGACTATTAGATGCCTAAACAGAAAAAATTATGAGCATTTATTGGCTATTAAGAAAAATGACCATATTAATGCTTTGACCAAACATGCTGCACATTGTACTGACCTCAGAAAATTATCTTTTTTTTTGTAATTGGCTCAGTCTGTGCTGACAGATTTTCTGGGAACTTTGAAATTATGTTGGAATGTCAAAAAAGTAGTTTGCAGATCAGATTAAGGGCTGGTCATCCCCTGTCTTAATAAGACCATTAATATTAAACATGTTTATAGTGTTTCAGAATTTAACAACTCTTAAATACTGTTAATTATTTTGTTTTTATACTACTTTTTATAAGTGAATTCACTTTTTAGCTCAATATAGTTTTAAATCTATTTAATCAATATTTATAAATGAATTACCCTTCCTTTCATGTCACTATTGGTTGAGTTTGATCACATGACCTTATACGTGGCCTTTTTAAACTTAGTGTTAGATCCTGTTTGCATTTCTGAAGATGTTCTTGTTGCAATAAAAAGACCAAAAACATTAATTTCTTGCCCAGAGCCTTGTTTTGGTTGTATTTTGGTTTACTGGGGTTTTAGTATAAAATGCAACTTACACTACATATGTTTTATCCAAATGGGAGTTAAAATACCTTAAAGTCTAGCAAGACTCATACATGGGACTTGTAACAGATTTTGGGATCCAGAAGAAGCAGCTATAAAACAAGATCACATTTACATGGCAAGTCCCATGGCAGCTATTTTGTAGAAAGCATACTACAATATAAATGAAGCATACAGATGATTTCTAATGCATTAAAATAGCTCTGCCTACAAAGATACAATGAAAAAAATATATACTTGAGCTTTCCTTTAAAAAAGTACTAAATAGTATTAAAATAAAATGCGCAACAGAACTATAAATGTAACAGCTTTTGCCATAACCCTCACTATACTACTATAACAATATCATCAAACAGAGGTGACAGAAGCTGCTGAAAGCTGGGGGGGGGGGGGGCAGAGTGGAAAACCAGGCATTTAGTGATGTAAAATGGGCAAATATTTATTTATTTGTATCTACTACCATAGGATAAGTAGGTAACAAAATCTGAAATATGTGCATGCCTGTCAAAACATGCAGAATCTGAATTTTGCTATAACATAAAGATGATAGAAAATATTATTTTTATTTCATAAGAACATGGTAATGTTATGATATGATACACATAGAGTTTGTCATGTTCAAAAAATACAAAATGTACATTTTTGCGAAACAAATGGCAAACACAAAGCATCCAACTATTTACATAAGAGTATTGGTGGTACCTAGCAATAATAGTTCTGTGTAATAACATATAGCATTATAACACACTCCACAGGAGACTAGAGCATTATCTTCACCTACAAAATGTATGCAGCAGGTGGTTCCAACTGTAATGAAACACATGCAACTTTATCTTGTTATAATGCACTTTTCTAATCATGCGTCTAAACTTGTGGTCGTGGTGGGGCCAGGGGGATACGAGGCCAGTGTGTTCAGCAGAAATCAATAAGATTTTTACTTCTGTTATTCTGGCAACTCAGTAAATACAATGACTTTTAGGCTATTATTGTACTCAGAGTAATGGACAGATGATCTCTGACACCTACAATGAAACAAGTGTATAATGAAGAAGTCACTATGGTAGTAAAACCCCATGAACTAAAGGCACCGAGCCCTGTCTTTGGGATCGCCTCAAGATTTCATTATGGGACTTTCACATAATAACAAGGTGTTCAGTTACAAAACACGTCTAAGACTGCAGTTCTAACCTTACAGCACCTAAATACAACACTCCTCTACATTTTGATACCCATAGCTTTAACAGCTGGAAGTATGGCATCACAGACTTACCCTATTACAATTGAAAAATATATATTTTTCTGGTGAATATAGAGGTGTTTTACTTCTTATGTACTGCCAACTCAATAAAGAAGTGTCTTAGGCCACTCTTACATACTGTGCTAAGCCGAAGTTCAACACCATACTCATAATGAAATCAGAGTATAATGCAAAATATCAAACTGACAGTTAAAGACAAATTTTAAGCCAAAGGTTATATCTTGGTCCACCTCTGAGATTTTATTATAAATCCTTGAGGTAATAACAGGGTAGTCAACTACACGACACACTTAGGAATGCAATTCTAATCAGTGAGCTTCCAGTATAGCTTACCATTGAATTTGACTCCTCAGCTTTAGCTGCCTAAAAGCATGACATTGTAGCAACAACATGCTACAACTGAAAAAAATGTTTTTTCTAGTGAAATATATGGTATTTTCACATATGAGATGCTGCAAACTAAGTACACATATATCCTGAACATTTGTTTTCCACAGCCTTTTATGAGGAGGACGAATAGCTCTTAGGTGGAAACCATTTTCTTGGTGTTTCTTGGAAATCATAGTAGTAGGGTGTGACAACAAAAGCCCTCTGAAATGCTAGCTTTACTAGCTTCTACAAGACTCTACATGTCAGCTCCCTGAGGACAGTTCACAATAAAAAAAAAAATCTGGTACTCATAATACAGCACTTGATGCAAAGCACAAAAACACATCCTGTCTAAATGCACCATGCTCCTTTTGAGATGGTATACTACCTTTGATTGTGAAGGAATCGCATAAATATAATGGTCATATAGTTCTTCGATAGACAGTGATCCCCTTCAACAAACTATATAAATGGGCTTTCCTAATACAGGCACTCAAAACATGATTATGCAGGAACCTTATTAATGAATCCAAATGTAATTGTTTGAGGGACAACAAAGTCAACACTACTAGCATCCTCTAAATAATACACTGAGCTGCTTTTCCGTTCTTCAAAGAAAAGGGCTGCTTTGTTATGTATGTATTGTACAATGATTTGAGTTCATAGTATCTGCTTACTGTTGTGTATCCTGTGTAACTGTATAATTGCATACCTTGTTTAATTTGTGCCATGCCCTATGTAACTGTATAATTGCATACCTTGTTTAATTTGTGCCATGCCCTATGTAACTGTATAATTGCGTACCTTGTTTAATTTGTGCCATGCCCTATGTAACTGTATAATTGCATACCTTGTTTAATTTGTGCCATGCCCTATGTCACTGTATAATTGCATACCTTGTTTAATTTGTGCCATGCCCTATGTAACTGTATAATTGCGTCCCTTGTTTAATTTGTGCCATGCCCTATGTAACTGTATAATTGCATACCTTGTTTAATTTGTGCCATGCCCTATGTAACTGTATAATTGCGTCCCTTGTTTAATTTGTGCCATGCCCTATGTAACTGTATAATTGCGTCCCTTGTTTAATTTGTGCCATGCCCTATGTAACTGTATAATTGCGTCCCTTGTTTAATTTGTGCTATGCCCTATGTAACTGTATAATTGCGTACCTTGTTTAATTTGTGCCATGCCCTATGTAACTGTATAATTGCGTACCTTGTTTAATTTGTTCCATGCTCAATTATTTTCATGTACATCATTGCCCTTTCTTTCATGTTCTTATGCTTCATGTACCTGAGCTAGGCTCTGCTGTACTTCTCTTCAGTTATCTACTGGGTGTAATCTCCTATTGTATATAGCTTTGAACAAATGTGTTTTGTTTGGGTAATATATTTAACTGTTCAGTTGAACAAACATATGAACTGTTAACTGCTCTATCAGCCCAGGTCATGGTTGAAAAGGGTCAGCAGATCAGTCCATCTAACCTGTCAATAAATAATTAAATCCAACAAAAGTGATCTTAGAACAGCTATTTGTTTCATTACTTAGCTGACTCCAGCACTCTTGTCCAGAGGTCAAATAGTCCTCAGTTGGAAAGCAAAAATAAAAAAAAAGTGACAACAAAAGTCCCTCAGAAATGTTGGCTTTACTAGCTGTAAGAACCCATAAGACAATTCACCTCAAAACAGTCCACAATACAAAAAAAAGGAAAGAGAAAATACAAGAAATTTCTACAAAGATACATTGGGACAATATACACAATGTCCCCTTTCTGACTGGGTACACTACCTCTGATTGTGAAGAAACCAAATAAATCTAATTGCCATGTAGCACTTTCACAGATACTGCCCCCAACAAACAATATCAATAAATCAATCACAAGTGATCCAGAATTTTCTGTTCGCTTTTATGAAATATGTCTGCAGCCTTTTGTGCAGAGGTCAAATAAATGTGGGTAGAACCCAATCATAGTGCCACTGTGACAACAAAAGTCCTGTGAAACAATGAATTTACTAGTTGTGTGTAACCGGCCATATGCCAGTTCCCCGAAGACAGTTCACAATAAAAAAAATAGTAGCATCTAATAAGGTACCTTGGTATAAAACAGACACACAGTGTTCCAGTGAAATGTGTCCCCTTCTGAAAGAGTACATTATTATTACATTTGATTGTGAAAGAAGCACAAAAATATAATATTCATACTGCTCTTTGACAAATACTGTCCCCACCAACAAATCATACCAGTAACCAGTAAGAAGTGATATCAGCTGTTATATGTGGCAGTCAAAAGTGATGAAATAATAGGCACAGTAGTTTACTTCACATGAAATTATAGGGCATACATAAGTGCCATGGTGATCTTCCTTTGCAACACTGGGCACATCATATCCCATGCTGACTTCTTTAAAAATAAAGTGTATCATGCTGTGGGAAGTATTTGCTATTACCACTGCCCACAGAGGGTGGCCTAATGGTTAGGGTGTTTTCCTTGCAAACACAGGGGGCAGGGTTTGAGTCTCACAAGGGATAATTGGCTAGGCTTAAAATGGCTTGCAAGGGCAGTTAGCCTAGTACTAATCTATGAATCTATGAATTACTTCCAAGAAAAAAAAACACCACCACAAATGTATCCTCCCCCAACCAAGTTACAGTGATGATCATCTGATTTTGATCATCCTAGAAGTCCTTTGCTTTCATCCACTGACTGCTTTCCCAAACAGATAACCACTTCTCGTCCTGGTGATCACTTGTATTCACCGTACGTGGTTAAAAAAGAGAACCACAGCAACAGATCAAGTAGCTGCTGTAGGATAATCATTCTATTTTGCTTTGAACATCCAACTCACAAAAAAAGAACTGTAGCCACAGTTCTTAAACACTTAGCACAGTAACCAGGGAGAAAACCAAAAATTAAAGGGGCAAAGATCCATAATCTGTGACAAATTTGAAATATATGTCTTCTATTATGCAATGAGTTATTAGAACAACAGGTTTTACATTAGTATCCACTTTTCTGAAGAACATGAACTTTGTAACTCAAAGGTTTGTCATTATTTAGTGTCAGCAATCTTCAATGTCTTGCCAGAGAACAACAAAATTAGAAACTGTTGAGAAGTATGAGCGGTCAGGTCTAATGCACTCATTTCTGAAACCTCCATGAGAAAGAGGCAAGGGTAGGGTTAGGATTACCTTTGCCTTGTGCTCTACTTTACTCATGTGTACTAACCCTAACCATACCCCTGTCTCTGTCCTAACCCAATCCTGCACATTACCTCATGAAAAAAAATCCTGTTGCAGCACCACTACCCAGTACCCTTGGACATAGTACCCAAACATTACACACATACTTATTTCTTCTTCTTTCAGCTTTTCCCGGTTAGGGGTTGCCACAGTGGATCATCTATCCGCTCATGATTGGCAGTGGAGTTTTACAGTGTCGAGTTGCCAGCCCAGTGCCCAACCTTCCACAGAAGGCACACACACAGACACACTCACACCTAGGGCCAATTTAGAGTGTCCAATCCACCTACTGCATGTCTTTGGGATGTGGGAGGAAACCGGAGCACCCGGAGGAAACCCACGCGACCACAGAGAGGACATGCAGACTCTGCACAGAAGGCACCCCAGCTGACACAACCCTAAAATTATCCTCTGCTATAGCCCTTACTGTAACCATTACCCATAAACACACACACACACACCTACTCCTAATGCTAAAACTTATGGTATATCCAAAAGTTTTACCATTAACACACAAGCATGTACTTGCACATGTGCAAGCGCTCGCGCACATGCACACACACACACACACACACACACACACACACACACACACACACACACACACAGAGACTTACCTTAACCCAAGGCATATCCCATGCAAAACACATCCCTTCAACATTATAAATTTGTCGGTCCCCATAGACAATGAAAATGGTACATACTAGGTGATGAAACAGTTGCAACTATATGACAGAGACAACAGGTATGGTTAGGTACAGCACATAATTCCAAGTTTTAGTTTGTTACATGTGAAAAACTGCAAAGATTCCTGGCATGCAAAAAACATCTCTACAGCAAATGCATGCCAGTGGTCTACATGGCACTTTCTGTAGTGAATAAGGCATTCAACATAGTACTCCACTGTACTTTTCAGTATCAGACTGTGAATCAAAGTGTAGACATTTTTTCTTTCTTTTTTTTTATTTTTTGTTTATTTATTTATTTATTTATTTTTTGCTTATCTGGTACAGGCTGAATACTATTGCTAGACTTTAAAAGGCTGAGTGGTAACTCAGGATTTCTAAAAATGAACATTTACCTCTCACTTGCTTTATAATCAGTTCAGAAAATGTACTGCACTGTTGCAAGACAATTATGGGATTGATGCCATGATTTCAGTTTGATGCAGAACTTTTCATGTGTATTTTTTATCTTAATTAAATAAACAACAGTACAACCTATAGTAAGTGAAGTCAACCAATGCTGAATGGTGACAAATGGCACTTATGTAGAGCTACCAATTTCTGATCACTCTTAGGCCTTTCATCAAGTTTTACATACAATCTCCATCCTTAGGTGAACACTGTCTTCCTGTAGCAAAGATAAACATGGCTGCATCATTTTTGCCTCTGTAAAGTCTCAAGCAGCTAAGCAGCCAGACTTAGTGCCTGCACTGCATCTGCATCCCTACTTTGCAGCAAACAGCAGTGTTGTGCAATTCAGCCAAGCAATAGGATGCAGATACAGCTGCAGCCCTCAATGAATGCTTCTTTCTTTTCTTTTCTCTCTGTGTGAAACCTGAACTGTTCCATTACCTGAATGAAATATTGAGTGTAGCCAGATTTTTCCAAGTTGTACCCCCTAGTCTGCATCCATTTTTGCCTTCCTACATCATCCAGATTTTTTCATATTCTGTCTTACTCTTCGGCTTTTTCCAACATCCTTTTAACAGATTTTAGTTGAATAAAACTGCATTATAACAAATGAGGAATAAGTAATCAAGTTAAAGATCATGTCAAAAAGGGCTAAACGACCTTCGTTTTTTGCATAAAAAGTGTTTGCATGGATCTTTATACATCTTATGTGAAAAGCAAAGGTCATTTTACTCCATTTTGTAAATACAATTATGTTAAAAATTGCTTCCAAAAGCAGAAATCTAAACTTACACAGCCATGTTTATGGCATTAATATTAGTGGGTGAGAAGCAGGGGGTTATGTCAGTTTGGGTTCCAGCCGTAATAGTGATGGATTAGTGTGGGTAAGTAATTGTGAATTAAGTTATGCAATTGCCAAAGTTTAACAGTTTGGCAAAAAGCTATCAATTATGTTTTTTTTTGCCAAACTATTAATTTAACAGTTTGTCACTTACATAACTTAATGCACAATTACTTACTCACAATCTATCATAATTAATGCTGAAAGCCAAAGTGGCGTAACCACCTCCTTCCTGCCCACTAGTATTAATGCCACAAACACAGCTGTGTAAGTTTAGACATTTGCATTTGGAAGCAATTTTAAAGTAAATTTATTTGTAAAATGGAGTGAAACAACCTTTGCTTTTTGCATAAAAAACAAAGGCTGTTTTGCCCTTTCAGATATCTTGAAGACAAGACTATGGGGTCCACAAGGCTCCCAGAGGCCATGGGGCTCTCCATTCTCTGACATATACTTCAGAGTTTTTACCAATATGTTGATCTAATGATGGCCTGCACAAAAATCATGACTAAGGAATGATATTCGTCTTATTGTTTTCTTTTAAGGAAGAAGCCAAGGCTTAATGTTCAAAGCTGACAAAACAGTATTTTTCAATAAACAAAGATAAATGCTTAGAACGAAGCATAAATTATGTCTTTGAAAACTCCCTGGATGATCCTTTCAAAAATACATAGTCACCTTCTGTCTAGCCCTTTGGTGTTAGATTGGGATGCAAGTGAAAGAGCAGACATCTATTTCCTGCTATTTATATATTACACACACACACACACACACACACACACACACACACCTACCTCTTTATCCCTCCCGCCAAAATGATAGTCACCTGTCATATCATTAGATCATGAGAAAAGTATATGTAATGTATTCCAGCTTGTTGCTCCCAGATGACATACTGCCTCCTAGATAAGCCACAGTGACATTCTGTGCATACCTCTGAGATTTGATATTTGATTGTGAGGAAGTTAAAAAATGAGGACAGCACTGTCCTTGGCCTTCACACAAGCTGTAGTGACGTTCTGTGTATACCTCTGAAATTGAGTTGTAAAAAAAAAATGAAATAATGATGTCACTGTACCCAGCCCCCCACTCAAGTAATAGTAACCTTTTATGCTCACCACAAGATCCAGGGCTGGTTCTATAAAATATAAAGCCCTAGGAAAAAAGGCTAATTGACCCCCTTCATGCTGTATATGCATGCTTGTAATCAAACAAATACATGTGCATGTTTGCATACACACATTCTGCCCATTCCCCTCTGGTTTCTGTCTTTCCTGAACTCTCATTACATACTACACTTTACATGAAACAAATATGCAAAACTCTCAAACTGCATTCAGTCCAGCAGAGTGAATGGTAATATTCCAGAAATATCATTGCACATTACATTCAGACCAAGAAGCAAAGTAAAAGCTGTAAGTTATGTATCCTCAAAGAATGTCATCTGAACATCCTATCCCAGACAACAGTAATGGATGTCCGAGAAGCTGATCCAAGCTGTATCCGCTAAAGTAAGCTTCTACTCTGTATGGTACTCACTGGCTGAAAGGTGGTTTTGAGATGTAAGGTTAGTATCCATATGAAAAAAAAACAGAAAATGCCTGCAGAGCACAATTAATTATTACATACTAGTTGCTCCCATTCAAAAGCATTGCTATTTGCAAATACCCCAGTCAATCAATCAGTACTTATTTATCCAGTGAGATTCCACATCAACATGGGCTATGGAATCCAGCAGCATATGGGCTCTTTGCCTTTGCTCAAAGTATTAATGCACATACTCATTTCAAAGTTAATATGACCCACCCTGCCAAGTTAGGTAACCCAGTTCCCAGTTGTCCCAAGGCCTGCAGGGAGGGTCCTGTATCCATTGCTTAAACACTCCAAGGTCAGTGTAGGGTTACCTTCAGGGGTTTCATATCAAGCTGACATGAAGTCTGGGTAATCAGCACTGGTAAAGGTTATACTACAAAAAACAAAATAGAAAATAAATGCCAGATTAATATATTTTTTTCTAGCTCTATTGTGGAAGAACTGCAAGTAGCTCACTGGCTAAGCGTAAGGCATCTGCCTCACACTGCTAGAGTCTACAGATTAATTCTATGTAGACATTTCATGTTCAACTTTTTTGTATGGGTTTTCTCCATGTATTCTGTTTTTCTACATCCCAAAATATGGTGATTGGCTAATCTAAATTGCCTGTATTACATTTACCCTAGCCTAAGGGCATGCTGAAAAAATATCTGCCATGAATCAATTAGTCAGTTGAATTATTAAATTAAATTACTCTATAAAAAAGTTAACTGATTACATGAACGACACTGCTGTTTAACATTGCGTGTGATAAGGCATAAATATGTTTATAAAATTGGCAAGTAAACTATCCAGTCAAATTTGTTTGATTCATGAGAAAAAGCTAGTGTAGACCACCCGGACCATACAATCACTTGCAGATCTCTACTCCCTCATAGTCTACAAAAATCAATAAAAAATCATATACCAGAAATTCATATCTGCAGCTCAAATGCTTTACTAATCATGCATAAAAATAAATAAAAAACAGAACACAACATGAATCAGGGCTATGGTACAAATTCTACACACTTTACAGTAATAAAAGTACTAACACTCAAATGTAAGTACATTACCGTATTAGGAACCATAAAAACACATCTAGTAAGGTAAACAGTAATCTCTTGAAGAAATAGATAAAGCTGCTTAGGAAGTCACTGGCAATGAATGAGATGAAGAAAATAAAACCCCTTTAGCATGTTTCCTTTTCTTGCAGCAATAAAATCTGCATCAGACTACTGCCTTCACTAATCACACTGCACTTCCTTCTCCTCCAAATTTTCTTGCCATTTTCTGTATCTCAAATGTCTTCTCTACTTTAACAGAAACATTTCCCCTACCACTTGTCACATATTTGCATAGGCTGTTCAGTCAGCTGTGCAGCTATTTTTCTTTAAGTCAATTCTTTCTTCAGACAATACAGTGGCGCAGCAGATAGCATTGTCATCTCACATCAAGAGGTTCCCTAGTTTGATTCTAAGCAGAGGTGCCTTCTGTGTGAAGACTGCATGCCCTCCTTGTTTTCAGGTGGGTTTCTTCTGGGTGCTTCAGCTTCCTTCCACATTACAAAAACATGCAGTAGGTGGATTAGACACTATAAACTGGCCATAGGTGTGAGTGTGCATGCGAGTGTGTTGTGCGGAAGAACTACCGTGGCAGGACTATCCACCTAACAGTGTTAACCTTGGCTATAGATCATCATTGTTGAAATGACACCCCAAACCCATGTGCAGAAATTGGAAAAGGGGTTGTGAATGGATGAATTCTTCCTTTCCTAGAAAGACAAACTTCATGCAACATTGGCCATTATTACTACATAACCAGCAGACATAGTTATTTTGGAATACATTTTCAAAAAAATATAAAAGTAGCAATAAATATACTAAACTGTCACATTTCTGAGGTCATGTGGTAGTCAGAACCACATATATATATATATATATATATATATATATATATATAAACACATCTTTTGATGCCTTGTATAAAAACAATACTCTGTTTCTAAAAAAATAATATTTGGTAAATATGTATTTCCTTGTAATTGTCGTAGCAATACGTTTATTAGCTTCCACACCTAACCACAGCAGCCCATCCCTCCCACTTTCCAAAGAGGCAAGCATTACTTAAAGCTGTATGTAAGGTCAGTAAGCTTTCCTCACTGCACTCATTTTTGTTCTCAGTTGTAAAAAAAAGAATAACACTAAAATCATTCTCCCATTCTGGAGTCTTTAATGTGAAATGAAATGATTTTTGCTGTCAGTTTTTAATTAGAAATGTTTCAAAGACTACACATTTTGCACTTGGAATAGAATTTGACATTATCGCTGCCACAAAATGATAAGAACAAACGATTCAGCAGTAATTAGGCTTTTTCTAACTCAAGCTGTAAACACAGACACTCATGTTTTATATTTAGTATATGCAATGTTGTGACACAGAATAAGCATTCCTTGTGGCTTTATGCTTTTAATTTCATTTTTTTAATTTATTTATTTATTTTGGCATTTCTTAACCAGGTATATCCGAATGAGCAGATGCCCTTTTTCAGTGGAGGCCTGGGGAGAAAAGATACATACAGAAAACTTACAAATACAGAAAAATACCAAATACATACATGACAGGCACTAAATGCAGCAATAACACAAAATACATAAAAGACCCTCAAAATACAGCACACTACACATTAAAAAACAAAAAGTAAAGAGATACGGAGTTAAATACTACACACAAGTATGCTGCTTGTAATTCAGGGAGCAATGAAAGTGATAGGCAAGTGAATGGAAGGAGGAGTGGGGACAGGGTAAGGGAGGGTATTAGTAGGTTAGGGGTGGAGGATGTAAGGGGGGGTAAAGGAGAGGTATCAGGGGAACAGTGTGACGTGAGGGGCGAGGATGAGGGGATGATAGAATTGGGCTGGGTTTTGTCAGGGGCAGAGACTTGAGTAGGGTCTGTTAGTGCTTTTTTGAAGTTGAGGGTATTAGATATAGTTCTAATGGTTAGAGGAGGTTTGTTCCAGGCCAAGGCTATGGAGTAGCTGTATAGGTTTTGGCTTATTGTTCTTTTGAGCTTGTAGATTTCCAATAGAAACTGGTCTGAACTCTGGAGGGAGCAATTAGGAGTACACAGGGTGATGAGGGAAGAAATGGCAGGGCAGTAGGTAGATTTGTTAATAACTTGAGTGGATAAGGAGCAATTGAGCTAGGAAGAGCTGGTGAGAGAGCTCTAGCCAGTTTAGGGATTTAATAGAAAGGCAGTGGAGTGATTTGTATGGCTGATTTGTGGCAAACCTAGCAACTTTATTATACGAGAGTTCTAGTTTAGACTTTAGAGAGGATTGCAGGTTGGTTAAGATAGGAGATGCATAGAGTAGAGTGGGAAGAACATAAGCATAGGCAAGGGAGAGTCTAGATTCATTGGTGAGGAATGTTTTGTTTCTGTAGAGCAAGCCAAGTTTTTGATGAGTTTTTTTAATACATTTGGTTGGGAGGGTGGCCTAATGGTTAAGGTGTTTCCCTTACAAACACAAGGTGCAGGGTTGGAGTCTCACAAGGGACAATTGGCAAGGCTTAAAATGGCTCACAAGGGCAGTTAACCTAGTACTAATCTATGAACCTATGAACAATTTTGGATGTGTAGATCAAATTATAATTTATCATCAATGATAATGACCAAGAGCTTGGTATGTTTCTACATTTATTACAATGTTGTCAAGGGAAGTGATCATAAAGGAAGATGAGAGAGAGATTTGGGGAGAAATAAGAGAAGTTTGTTTTTTGGGGGGGTTGAGTATAAGTTGATTATCAGTTAGCCATCTTTCAATGGAGTTGAAGGAGTTTTGGGTTATGGTATGGAAGTGTGAAAAATTATCAGATGTGCAGATGATATTGGAGTTATCAGCACACTGTGGGAGCAGGAAGTGTGAAGATAGTTAGGGAAGATGTTGAATAGCAGTGGACCAAGAATAGAATCTTGAAGTACTCTGTTATTAACTGCGAGGAAGTGTGAGAAGGAAGAGAGACACTTAATGGACTGCTGTCTGTTGGTAAGGTAGCTGGAGAACCAGTTGAGTGTTGGGTTGGAGAGACCAAGATCAGACATTTTAGTGAGAAACTTGGGGTGAGAGAGAGTGTCAAAGGCTTTGGAGAGCTGGAGAAATAGACACAATACTAGGTTATTATTGCCTCTGGCATGAGAGGTAGTATGAATGAAGGATATTAGAGCAGAAGTTGTGCTATAGTTAGGGTGGAAGCCATGTTCAGCTGGAGTGAGTAGATCTTGTAGAAGGCATCCAATAAGTTGTTTGTGTATGCATTTTTCAAGTATTTTTGAGAGGGGGGATAGAATGGCTATGGGCCTGTAGTTTGAGGGGTGAGTGGAGTGCCCTCTTTGTGAAAAGGAATAGTGAAGAACTGTTTCCAGATAGAAAGGACTGTAGATTCTTAAATAGATCTGTTGATAAGGATTGAGGTAGGATAAACTATTGAGTTAGTGGATAGCTTTAGGAAGACTAGTGGAAGATTATCTGCTGAGGGAAAGCAGGGCTTTAAATTGTACAGCACTGATTTTATATAGGCAGAGGGGGCAGGTTTGAGTGAAAAGGTAGGTTTATGGTCAGAGAGAGAGAGACAGGAGCAGTGAGACTAAAAGCGTGAGTATTCTGGGTTAGTTTGTTAATGGAGTCAATGAAACAGGAATAGAGTATAGTGGTGGTTTCCAGGGGAAGTGGTTAGGTCAGGGGTTTGGTGTACTGGGAGACATTGGGCAAAGGATCTTGATGATGGTGTTCCAGAATATTTTTGGATTGTTGTGATGATTTGTTTCAGGCTTTAGATAGAATTATCACCATTGACTTGTTTTTAGTGAGGTTGCAAAGATCTTTATAGGTTTGAAGGTTATTGGAGGATTTTATTTTTAACCATTTTTCCCATGCAATATCCCTTTTGTGTATTAGAGAGCATGTGGACTGAGAAAGCCAAGGTGCATGGAGAGATTTCACTCTGACTTTCAGAAGGGGAATTAAGCATATTAGAAAAATGCTTTTGAATCTGAGAACAGCATCCTCTAGCAGAATGTTAAAGAGGAAGGACCAGTTTATGGAGGACAGTCTATTGTCAAACTCATTAGAGCTGAATTTGGTGAGACTATGACACTCTTTGTATTTGTGTTGCCTAATTTAATGAAGACAGTGCCTTTGAATGCAGGTAGGAAGGTGGTCGCTGATAGAATCAGGCAATGCTTGGGGTTTATGGTACAAGTTTGTATTGGATACAAGGATCCAGTCTAGGATAGAGCTGGAGTTGGTTGATTTGCTATAGTGGGTAGGGATTGAAATTAGTTGTATGAAGCTGCGGAGATTGATACTAGTGGCAGGGGAGTTGGTGGTCAAGGTTTGCCAGTCGATGTTGACATCCTCCAGTATAACTGTTTCATTAGATATCTAGTGGGTGATCCAAAATAGTATATGTCCAAGAATGGGGATGTTATTACCTGGGAGGGATATATAAAGCAGCGACTGTAATTTTTTTGTGATTAAGTTTGAAGCTGACAGTTAAGAGTTAAGCAGGGAGAAAGCTGAGGAGAGAATTTGACAACAGGGACAGGAGAAGCTGGTCTGAATACATTTTAGCTACACTTCCTCCTTTTTGGTGAGCCCTGTCAGTGCAATAGATATTGTACCCAGGGGAAAGAATTTTATTGTCATTGATGTGGGGTTTAATACAAGTTTTGGTGAGAAAAACTATGTTGGGTAAGAGTTGGGCTGTCCATGAGTAGAATTTGCAGATTTTGTTGAGAATGCTGGAAATATTCAATGAGATTATAGTTAAGGACTTGGTAGATATTTAACATGAAAGGCAGAGGGGGGTCTGGGGGAGGTCTCATGAAAGGGAGAAGAGTGGGGGGCCAGGGTTGGGGTGCATATCTCCCAGTAAGAATATATTCTTGGTGATGTGTAACAATGTGGGTATCTTACAACTATTAGTGGAGTATTTAGTCTTAGTTTTGTGAGGGTGTGGGTGGAGGACAAGTAATTTGAATTTGTGTGTTACAGGGTTAGACAGGTTAAATAAATAGGGTGCAATAGTGAGAGGGTATGGTTTATCTGTGTTCCACAGTGGGTGATTAATAGTGGGAGGTACGTTTATTGGAGTTAATTTACTATGTTAGGAGGAAAGGTAAGAGAGTAGAAGGAGGAGGGGAGGAGAGGAGTAGTGACATACATGAGAAACATGTTTAGGGAGGGTGGAAAGGAGTAGTGGTGGAAGTCAGAGATAAATTAAGTAGGGTTGAAAGGTGGATAACAGTGTGGAGTAAGAAGAAGGTTGGGTGTTAAGGAAAGGTAGTGGATAGAATCACTGTAGAAAAACCTTAAGAGAGGATGCGTATTAGGAATGGAGTACAACTTGCATGTAGTCAAAAGTGAGGGTGAATAGTAGTGGGAGGGGTGGGGCAAGCTAGAGGGAGGATGTGTGGTTGAGTGGAAGGTAGAGTACATCAACTGATATGGGTGAGAAGATGAAGAAAGTGTGGTGATGAGGAAGGATGAGAGAGTTAACTGGTGGGGATGAACAGGAAAATGAGGCACGGAAGGGGCGGAAAAACAAGTAGTGTGAGGGTAAACATAGAGTAAGTGGGGGTGGATGGGAATTGGCAGTAGGGTAGGGGAGTGAAATGAGCCTAAGTGGAGTGAGGGTGAACAGAATGGGGTGAACCAGTCATGAATGTATGTTTTGCCAGCAAAACAATCAGTAAGGAAACACCGATTTTCTTTTTAAAAGTTTTACTACTTAGCAGAAGGAAAAGATGTTACAGCTATTGTATTATTGCACATATAGGATTAACTGTAGATAGAAGCCTAGCAGTGTTGCAGATAGGATCTGAAAGTGAAGAAAAAGAGAGTATGTTAAGTAAATAAATAAATACATAAATAGGGAATTGAATATGGTGGGGCTAAAAGGAAAACAGAGTCAACAATAGGTGAAAGTAAAGTTAGACTGAACAGGTCAAGTAAGTAAATGCAGTTTGATAGAAGGTAGGAGTGAATGGAAAAAACAGGGTAAATTATAGAATGAGATTATAAGGTAGGATATGAAAAAGTGCTGATAAATTGTGTGTGGAAGGAAGGATAGAGACCGAGAGCAGCGGTGATGTGTGATAGAGCTATGAGGAGGAATAGAACACATTTGGGTGAGACAGTAGAAAGTACAGTTGTGTACACTTACCATAAATGTAGATGTTCAAGTGTATTCACTGTTGCAGTCATTACATTTGGGTAATCTGCTGGCAGGTTGCCCTCAGTCGGCCTGAATATCAAAGTCTTGGGTCCTGCATCAGTTGCTGTCTCCTCTTCCATGACGTCAGGTTGTCAGTGGTATAAAACATGCAGCCGATGCCATTTTCTTTAGTTTTTCTTGCCCCAGATGTCAGGTGCCCCCCAAATGGGGGAGCAAACACACACACACACACACACACACACACACACACATATATATATATATATATATATATATATATATATATATATATATATATATATATAAATGCAACTGTAACAACATAAACTTTACCTTCATCTAAAAGCAAATACACCACAAAGGCTGTAGAATATAGTGAAGGAAAGAGAAGTTCTAGAAAAAAGGGGGATGGTGGATGGGTAACCCGGACTGCAACAGTGAATACACTTGAACATCTACATTTATGGTAAGTGTAAATGTCTATACTATGTTCTTCATGTTTCACTGTTGCAGTCATTACATTTGGGTAGAATCCCAAAGCTATGAATGGGAGGGTGGAACTAAATAGCATTAGGAGCGGCTATAAGGCCCTGCAGAACTGCAGTGGCAAAGCCTGCCCTAGACTTAGAGAAGAGAGGCAAGTGATAATGCTTTGTAAAAGTATGAACAGAGCTCCAAGTAGCAGCTTCTAGAATGTCTTTGGTTGGAACCTCTCTGAGAAAAGCTGCTGAGGTAGATGCAGCCCTGGTGGAATGTGACCTGATTCCCTTGGGCACCGGTTTACCATGATGCAAATAGCAGAAACGAATGCAGTGGCTTATCCACTTTGAAATAGTCTGCTTTGAAATAGCCTTTCCCTCTGATCCTGCAGCAAATGCCACCAGTAGCTGCTCAGACTTTCTTTGGTCCTGTTTAAGTAGAATCTTAGTTGTCTGTGTACGTCCAAGGAATGCAGAATCCGCTCCCCATTGTTCTGCAGATTTGGGTAAAATGTTGGCAGGTGAATAGTTTGGTTAAGAGCCACACTGGATACCACCTTAGGCATAAAGGAAGGATTGGTCCTGAGGGACACCCTGTCTGTGTAAAATGTAATAAAAGGCTCTACAGCCATGAGGGCCTGTAGTTCTGAAACCCTTCTTGATGAAGTGTTTGCCAGAAGGAAAGCTGTTTTCCAAGATAAAAACTTTATATCCGCAGTAGCTGCTGGTTCAAATAGAGGCAGAGTGAGTTTTTCCAACACAAAATTGAGGTCTCATGCAGGAGGTGGTGATCTTCTGGGAGACCTTAAATTTTTGGTCCCTCTAAGATACTGTTTTAGCAGAGGATGAGAAAAGATGGGAGGCTCTTGTTGTAATGAGCCGAGATGGCAGAGGCATGGATTTTTATTGAAGAAAAGGATAGGCCCTTGTCAAGCATCTCAGTCAAGTATTGTAAAATCTGAGGAATATTTGGCTTTGCTGTGTCAGTCCCTTGTGTTTGGTTCCAAGCACAGAATCTCTTCCATTTATCAGCATAACATTTTCCAGTACTAGGCCTTCTGGCATCCAAAATGACATCCATCATAGATTTACAGAGAGGTGGTGTTTGAATAACTACATGATCAGCCATGCTGCCAGGTTCAGAGTTTGGAGCTGAGTGTGCAGAATTTGATTGCTCTGCTGAGACAGTAGATGAGGTATTTGAGGCAAGTACCAAGAAGGGAGTTGAGATATACTCCTTAGAATTGGGTACCAGTGCTGGCGAGGCCAGTCCAGGGCAATTAGGATCATTTTTGGGTTTTCCTGTCTGACCTTTAGTAAGACCTTGGGAAGAAGAGGCAGAGGAGGAAAGGCGTAGACTGATAGGTTTTTCCAACTGAAGGATAGGGCATCCACTTTCCATGCTTGTCTGTGATAAGTCCTTGCTCAGAATTTGTCCAGTTGATAATTCTGGGGAGATGCAAATAGATCTATGTCCAGGCTCCCCCATTTCTCTCTTATCATGCCGAAGACTTGTGGATCCAGTTTCCACTCGTGAGGGCCCATAATATTTCTGCTTAGGTTGTCTGCCAGAGTATTTTGTTTTCCTGGCAGGAATTGAGCTTGAAGATGTACTTGGTAAGTCAAGGCAGTGTCCCACAATCCCATGGCTAGTCTGCAAAGTACCACATAACTGTGGTGTTGTCCGTCTTTATCAGTAGTTGTCCTGGATGAAGTAAGTCCTTGAAGGCTGTCAGGGCATTCTGAACAGCTAACATCTCTTTCTGCTTGATATGCAGATGCATTTGGTTTGGGCTCCATATGCCCTGAATGCATCTCCCCGCCAGGTGGCCCCCCCAAGCATAGTCTGATGCATCTGTAGTTAGGGTTTGGTTGGCAAGAGGTAGAGTGAAAGACCATCCCATGTTCTAGTGATATGTCTCTGCCCACCAAAGAAACTCCTGTTGTAGGTAGGGAATGAGAGGAATCATTGTTTCCAGACTGTGACAATGTTGACTCCATAAACATTTTAGATACCACTGTAGTTTCCTCATATGCAGTCTTGCATATGGAATTAGTAGAATGCAGGATGCCATGAACCCCAAAGCCTGCAGAATTTGTCTTGCAGATAACTGGGTTTTTGTTACCATCTGTTTGAAGTAAATAGTCAGTTGCCTTTGTTTGTCTGGCATAAGGTAAGCCATCTGGGCAGTTGTATTCAAGCTTGCACCCAAGAATGTAATCTTTTGAGAGGGTACCAGTTGTGATTTCTTTTTGTTTATTGTGTACTCTAGGCATGTTAGAAGACTTTCTACAAATGCCAGATGTTGAAGAAGAATGTCCTTGTTTTCTGCTTGAATGAGACAGTTGTCCAAGTAAGGATAGATCTGTATGCTTCTTTGTCTGCAAAATGCAATTACTGGTGCCAGGCACTTTGTAAAGACCCTGGGCACAGTAGATAAGCCAAAGGGCAGGGCAGAGAATTGGTAATGCATAAAACCAGCCTTGAAGTGGAGGTATCTTCTGCACGATTCCCTTATTGGGATATGCAGGTACGCCTCTTTTAAGTCTAGAGTCACTAGCCAAGTGTTCTTGCCTAGCATGGGCAGAAGCTGCTGCAAAGTTAGCATTTTGAATTTTGGTATGTCCAAGAATGTGTTCAAAATCGATAAATCCAGTATTAGGCACCAGGCATTGTCTTTTCTGGGTACCAAGAACAGTCTTGAATAAAACCCTTGTCCTTTTTCCTGTTCTGGTACTGGCTGAAAAGCCCCCATATCCATGAGGGATGTAACTTGTTTATGTGCCTCTGCCCATTGATTTTGTGGCAGATCTGGCCAACTGTTTGGAATTGGCAAGGTATGGAAATGAAATCTGCATCCCTGGGATACTATGTTTAATACCCACTTGTCCTGGGTTATTAATTGCCAATTCTGAGCATGAAGTGCTAGTTTTCCCCCTAAGGGGGCTGCCAAAAGATAAGTGCTTGGTGATGGCAGAGGGAAGTCATTGAGACTGTTTACTGTAGGGTTGTGCTTTGTTTCCTCCAGATTTGGAGGTAGAGGCACCCCATTGCTTTGACCTGTAAGAACCCTGTGATTGGTATCTAGAGCCTTTTGAGCACCTGGATTTGCCCCATGAGGCTCTGTCAGACACGGGAAAGGACTGATTTTTTGTAAGCCAGTGTTTACTGAATCTTGGTGGCGGCACTTGTAAGATGTCTTTTACAGTTTGCATAGATTTAGCTTTGTTTTCCATTTTCTTTAAAACCTCTTCTGCCTTATTATCAGAGTATCATGCTGTAAAGGGGCATCCAACAATTTAGCTTTAACATGATCAGGCAGATTTTGCTCCTTGAGCCAGGCATGCCTTCTAATCACAGATCCAGTAACTGTGGCCCTGCAGGAGGCCTTCAAGGAATCAAAACCACATTGCAAAGTATGCTTTCCAACCTGTTCTGCTGCATGCAATAACTCCTGCAATTCTTTATTTTCCACACATTCAGAAATCAACATCATTTTCTGTTTCAATAATCCCATAATATGCTGTTGATATTTAAGCATATGAAACTGGCAGTTTAAGGCCCTAATTGCCAAGGTTGCAGATGTATAAACCTTCTTTCCCCATCTATCCAGTGCCCTGAAATCTCTATCAGAGGGGGTAGGATTATTAGCTGTTGAGGCCTTTACACCTTTGGGACCCTGTGAGATAGTTTCAGGGTCAGCAGCAGGATTTTTGAATAAAAATCTGTGGGAGTCAGGAACCCTGTAATATCTGTCTGGCTTGCTAGGAGCCGGAGGTAGGGAATCTGGAGTCATGCTTGATTCCAAAAACACATCATCAACAGTGCCTAATACAGAAGGTATGGTCAAAGGCCTATGCTGAGGAAGAAGAAGGAAATCCCTAAGCCTCTTTTTTGATTCTGAGAAATCTTGACTCTCCCAATGAAAATGTTCCCTCAAAGTATGCAAGGTTTCTCCAAACGAATAATCTACAGGAGGAGATGCAGATGGGATGGATTCCTCTGCATCTGAATCCTCATAGGGTGGTATAGATATAAATTCCTGATCAGAAGAAGAATCAGAAGAAATAGAAACCAGATCTGAAGATTCATAATCAGTGTCTTGCCTAGGCCTCTTATCGGGGGGGGGGGGGGTGGGAACCTCTGATCAAGGTAATTAAGTCTTCAGCCATTTTGATCATCTGTTTTTTGCACATAGAGGCCTGAGCATGTGGCTCATGCATCATTTTTTTAGCCTTAGAAGTTGCTTTTGTCTTTGTTTTTGAAGCTGGTGTCGGTTTTATACAGAAATACTGAGGCCTAAAAACACCCTCAGAAGCTGGTGTCTGCTCAGCGGCTCCAGACCCATCCGAGGGAGAGACATCCGTGGGTACAATACTTTGAGAATCATGTGGCATGCCGGACTCCACATGGGTCTCAGTAGAGGCCTGCGACTCGAAAGTAGCGGGTATCAGGGGCTGCAAAAGCACCTCACTGAGTACCGGTGAACCGGCGACTAGCTCAGGAGAAGCTTTGTCGTCGGTTTTGGACCTTGACAGTCTGTCTCTGTCCTTTTCTTTGCGTTATTTGTGAACTCCGGTAGTCAGATTGCTATCCGGCGACATTTCAGGGTAGTTAAATCTGTTTCCAAAATATTTTGAAGCAAAGATATACTGATGCTTAACAGTGCATTGGTTAAATCTAGCACAAAACCGACAGCAAGGCACATTATGATCTGGGCCTAGGCAAAGAATACAGTACAAATGGAAATCCTTATGAGGTATTTGCTTCCCACAAGTAATGCAATTATTAACTTTTACTGACATTGGAGAGGAGCAAGAAAAAGTTTCCCCAACGAGGTACTTAGCTTTAACTGAAGACTTCGGTTCTGAAACTCGAATGTGAAAATTTCAGGAGTTGACCGACCGGCACTTGCGAACTGCTTCTGCTTCAGGCACCGCGCGGCAAGAAAGACTAAAGAAAATGGCGTTGGCTGCATGTTTTATACCCCTGATGACTTGGCGTCATGGAAGAGGAGACAGCAACCAATGCAGGACCCAGGACTTTGATATTCAGGTCGACTAAGGGCAACCTGCCAGCAGATTACCCAAATGTAATGACTGCAACAGTGAAACATGAAGAGCATCACTTAAAATGTACAGTAGTAAGAGGTCAGAGATGGCACTCAGAGGTCCAAGACCTGGTAAAAGACAGTTTGCCTGTGGCTAGAAATGGTGGGGCAGTTAATATCAGGTGCTGGCAATGAGTCCTTAACAGTAGTCAGGTGTGGGCAAAGAGATGGCGCTCAGGGGCCATGACTTGGTGAAAGACAGATTGCTTATGGCCAGGAATGGCAAATGTTTATTTAACATACTCAAATGGAGTAAAATGCTCGCTGGAGTACCGGATGAGCGAATGAACAAATGAATAAATAAAATTTGCATGTAAACTACATCCTAAAATCTAGGATGAATGAGGTCTCCGACCATGACTGGCTGCTTCAGAGCAGTATGTCAGCCTAACAATGCTGAAAGATTGGCATGTTAAAGTGCTTGGTACAATTGACAGAGATTGAGGTATGCTGTGGTATGCCAGCAGGAGGGTAGCGCATTAAAGTAGCCATTTTGTTTACATGTCTTTGCCTCCCTCCTTTTCCCTGTACATCATGCATACACTTATGGGTGTCCTTCTTTAAAAAAACATAATTATTTCACTTACTGTAGCAGAAAATAGACAGACAATTGTGTTTCACTGAAAACAGAGAAATTAGCTTTGTTTCTTTGCTTTCAGCGGAGCGTGTTTTTTTTGTTTTGTTTTTTCAGTTGACTTAGCCAAGGAGTCAGCAGAGAATCAGAATCACATTTATCGGCCAAGTATGCATGCATACAAGGAATTTGACTCCGGTTTCAGTGACTCTCCAAGTATGAATTACATAAATGACATACATACAACTATTAAAAACAAGACAGATGACATGCATGCAACTATTAAGAACAAGACAAAAAAGTAAATATACATATACATATACATAAACATACAAGGTGTAAAGTGCCACTCTTTGCAAGAAATACTGAAATAAACTCTGAAAGAAACAAGTATCAATATGTAAACAATACTGCAGAATCCTTGGAGGCTTGGGAAAAAGAATATCCCAGCCTAATAAGCCGAGTTAACTGTTTATGAACTTGATGGCCTGTGGAAAAAAACGGTTCTTATATCTGCTTGTTTTGGTGCATATTAATCTATAATGCCTGGCTGATGGTAACAGTTCAAAAAGATGGTGACTTGGATGTGAAGGATCAGTGATGATTTTTCCTGCCCTTTTCATGACTCTGGAATAGTACAGGTCCTGTAAGGAGGGCAAATTAGTACCAATGATATTTTTGGCAGCACAATTGGCAAGTCAGTGGAAAGTGAGGGGGCCGTAGTCCCCTCACTCTCCCTGTGATCTTGTGATTGCGAAGTTCTTGTCATCAAATTACCAAAGATACAGTGGATATAAAAAGTTTACACACTCCTGTTAAAATGCCAGGTTTTTGTGATATAAAAAAAAGAGATACCAATAAATCATTTCAAAACTTTTCCCACCTTTAATGTGACCTATAACCTGTATAATTCAATTGAAAAACAAACAAATCTGCTAGGGGATAAATATAAAAAATAAAAAAAGGTACAATATGCTGGTTGCATAAGTATGTACATCCTTAAACTAATACTTTGTTGTGTGTGCACATCCTTAAACTAATACTTAAACTAATACTTATATAAACTAATACTTTGTTGAAGCACCTTTTGATTTAATTACAACATTCAGTCTTCTTGGGTATGAGTCTATCAGCATGGTACATCTTGACTTGGCAGTATTTCCCCACTCTTCCTTGCAAAAGTGCTCCAAATCTGTCAGACTGTGAGGGCATCTCTTGTGTGCATCCCTCTTCAGCTCGCCCCACAGAATTTCTATTAGACTTAGTTCTGGGCTCTGGCTGGGTCATTGCAAAACTTTAGTTTTCTTCTGGTGAAGCCATTCTTTTGTTGATATGGATGTATGCTTGGGGTCATTGTTGAGCTGAAAGGTGAAATTCCTCTTCACCTTCAGCTTTCCTAGCAGACGCCTGAAAGTTTTGGGCAAAAAGTGACTGGTATTTGGAACTGTTCATAATTACCTCCACCTTGACTAAAGCCCCAGTTCCAAATGAAGAAAAGTAACCCCAAAGCATGATACTGCCACCACCATGCTTCACGGTGGGGATGGGGTTCTTTTGGTCATGTGAAGTCTTGTTTTTTGCGCCAAACGTACCTTTTGGAATTGTGGCTAAAACGTTCAACCTTGGTCTCATCAGAGCATAATACATTTTCCCTCATGCTTTTGGGAGACTTGATGTATTGTTTTGCAAATTTTATCCAGGCATGGATGTTTTTCTGTGTCAGAAAAGGCTTCCATCTTGCAACCCTACCCCATAGTACAGACATGTAGAGAATACGGGAGATTGTTGTCACATGTAGAACACTCATCCAGTACTTGCCAGAAATTCCTGTACCTCCTTCAGTGCTGCTGTCAGTCTCTTGGCAGCCTCCCTGACCAGTTTTTGTCTTGTCTTTTTATCAGTTTTGGAGGCATGTCCAGTTCTTTGCAATGTCACTGTTGTCCCATATTTTCTCTACTTTTTGATGACTGTCTTCACTGTGTTCCATGGTATATCCAATGCTGTGGAAATTTTTTTATACCCTTCTCCTGACTGATACCTTTCAACAATGAGATCCCGGTGATGCTTTGTAAGCTCTCTGTGAACCATGGCTTTTGCTTTAGCAGGTAATTGAGTAAATGTCAGGAAAATCCTACTAGGACAGCTGAACTTTATTTGGGGTAAATCAGAGTCTCTTTAATTGATGGCAGTGTACCCAAGAAGACTGAATGCTGGTATTAAATCAAAAGGTGCTTCAACAAAGAATTAGTTTAAGGGTGTGCACACACAACAAAGAATTAGTTTAAGGGTGTACACACTTATGCAACCAGCGTATTGTATGTTTTTTTATATTTTATATTTTTTTCCCATAACAGATTTGTTTGTTTTTCAATTGAATTGTATAGGTTATAGGTCACATTAAAAGTGGGAAAAGTTTTGAAATGATTTATCACAAAAAACTGGCATTTTAACAGGGGTGTGTAAACTGCATACATACATTAACAGACTGAATTAAATGAGTAAACATCACTGTGAAATCCACATACCTTGATTTCAAAACTGAGTACAGTCATACAGGAATTATACAACTAACAAAGAGAACTATTTGTTGCAAATATTGTTTTACTATCTACCAGACTGCAACGTTGGCAAGCTCATTTACAGAGCCAATGGCAAAGTGTTAGTGCATGCAGAATCATGAATCAATACACACACACACACACACACACACACACACACACACACACACACACACACACACACACACACACACACATACATACAAACAAGCATGTCTGAATCTGATGGAATACAGAACAAGTATGTGTTATGGTCATGTTTCAGGAGTCATGATTTATACATTTGTCATAACGGTTGCAGTTCTTCAATACTTACATGTAAGATACGGGTGTATTCGGAAATACATGAAGGACCAAGCATGTTATTACTGCCGATGGAAACATGGCTTATGGAACAGGGATGGAATCAATGAGGCTTACTGAATGGCACAGAACAGTTGTGAAGTACGGGACAGTCAGTGACAGGAGTACACATGCAGACATTGTAAAATATTAATTAATGCTTAATTTTTGCACACATTTGTGTTGTGTTACTGTTTGCTTTACCATCATAATTATTCAAGCAGGATCTGTACAAAACAGTGCTCACAACAGGGAGCAGGAACATTAATACAGCAACAGGATAATGTTTTGTTGAGAAAAAGTGCCAGCAATAGATACAGCCACAGGAGTCATACAAACATGCAAAAACAGTTTGGCATACATCTGGATTCAGACTTTTCCAGTATTCCAAGACAAATGTACAGATGTGAGTACTATCTAACCACACCACATATGCAATCCTACTTCACAAATTCAAACATGAACACTGAAATGTGCATGCATTACTCTTCATTACCCTCATGAGTCTGCATTCAGCTCTTCGGCTTATTCAACAGAAAATTAGGCTGACTTTATATTTACACACACACACACATATATATATATAAATATATATATATATATATATATATATATATATATATATATATATGGGTTTACTTTTAAATACCGAAATTCCAAATAACTGAATATATATGGGTTCACTTAAAAATACCAAAATTCCAAATAACCGAATCACACTATCTCGAATGCACAATACCGAAAGCTTACAAACCCAAAGGTCCACAATCGCGAATATTACAATCCTGAACTAATATAACAAATAGCCCTGTTGCCTTTAAGTAGACGTACACTGTACTGACACAAACATGGAGTCTAACTGTTTTTCCCCACCTGGAACTCTTGGCGCGATATACAAAGTAATACAATCACAAAAAGGAAAGGATGTACTGGTAATAGACGGGTACGTATACCATCTGGAGAAAAAAGCAGTGCCCAAACATTACTGGTATTGCAAATGGAAGAGATCCATGAAGTGCAAAGGTAGGCTAATCACTACTGCCATTGCCGAAGGTGAACAACTGTTGAAAAGTGTTCCACACTCACATACAGGGGACCTGACTGAAGTTGAGCATTACAGTATGTGTGCTGCCTTAAACACAGAGCACTTGTTTCTTGTGATTCCCCTTGTCTAGTTGTGCAAGATATATTAGTGTCTACTTCATTAGATGTTGTCCCCCACCTCCCAAACAGAAGAACATTGCTGCAGCAAGTGGGGAGAATACGACGGAAAAGTAGTAGAGCTGCGAACAGCAGACATGTTACTTTACAAATAAAATAAATGAAGACATACCAAACCAACAGGCTAAAATCCAGGAACTTTAATAGATGTATCTAAAAGAGTGGTAAGCGCTTTCACGGAGACCACACCGCTTCATCAGACAACAGTAACTAAGAAATACAAGTCTTTTATACAAAGTGTGACCAATAAAAGGCCCTTAATTATGATGTCATCAAAAAGTTACAAATTTTTTAAAAGAACACATACTGCAGAAAACACATTCATATATCATGAATAAACACAGCTATAAAATGTGTGCAAACATATTGCACTTATAAAAATATATATGAAAATAATACATATTATTTATGTCTATGTGATATATATTATTTTCATATATATTTTTATAAGTGCAATATGTTTGCACATATTTTATCTGATGAAGTGGTGTGGTCACCGTGAAAACGCTTGCCACTCTTTTGGATACATCTATTAAATTCCCTGGATTTTAGCCTGTTGGTTTGGTATTTCTTCATTTATTTTATTCTTATTTTTGTCTTACCAACCATTATCCTGCTATCAGATATATTTTTTGCTATGTTACTTTACAAACCTTAAATGTTCAGCAATTTACTCATAAGACAGGGAATTTCATAGAGAAATGAATTATGGATGCCAGTAGAGAGAGTACAGTGATAGTGTTTACTACTGTGGATAATTTGTTTGACCTAAGTAATACAACAATCTGGCTAATGGATGGCACCTTTTTTACAAAGGTGTTATTTGCAGGTAATTATATTCCATTCATGGCTTTTTACGGTGTGGCGGTTACAGTAAGTCTGTGCCATTATTATACTGCCTATGAGTAAAAAGTCACTCAGAGCTTCTAATGCTATGTGGGATGCTGTTTTCAGTTAATGGAAGAGCAGGAATTTGAAGTACATCTGCGCTACTTGTTATGTGACTTTGAGATAGCAGCTATGAAGAGTATTGATATCAACTTTCAAGGGGTGAGATCAAAAGCTGTTTATTCCATTTTAGTCAAAAAGTGTGGAGGAAAGTACAACAGCTGGGTTTGACCCATCCGTATAATAGTAATGTACATTTTCAGCTGTCAGTTAACTGCTTGACAGCTCTGGCATTTTTACCAGAGGATGAAGTATTACAGGAGTATACGGAACTGAAAATGTCATTTCCTGAAGAAGGGTGAGATCTTGTGCAATATTTCAGAGACTGGTATGTACTAGACAGAAAAGGACAGTTTAAAACTAGGTCTGCTTGTGTTGCCCGGTTTCCCCCTCTAGTTCCTGTCAGTTTCTGGAATGTGTCTGAGTTGAATAGTTTATGTTTGCCTCGCACACAAAATTCTGTTGAGGCATGGCATTGCAGACTAAAGTGTCTGTTGGGGGCAAAGGTGACAGATTTAGGAATTCTTATGCAGATGTTGGCAAGAGAACAGGACAGAGTGCATGAGTTAAGCATCCGCCTGAGTAGTGGCAGTCCACCCAGTCCTAAAAGACGTAAACTTGTGATGTGACATCAGCACTTTGAAACTATTTTGGGAAATCGAGAATGGTATAGCACTTCAGAGTTTTTAAAAGCTATTGCACATTTACTTCAGATGCAGGATGGAGATGGAATACATATTCAGCGCTGTTGTTTGATTTCGTAGTGTACTGGTTTTTCACGGGAGTACCACATAATCTTGACTAGTAGGTGTTAAGCAAAGGTGGAGGGAAGAAAACTTACAAACATTAGCTGCCGTAGTGTATATTTTCAGTATTTTAAATGTTCGGGATTGTAATGTTCACGATTGTGGACCTTCGGGTTTGTAAGCTTTCGGAATTGTGCATTCGAGATAGTGTGATTCGGTTATTTGGAATTTCGGTATTTTCAAGTGAACCCATATATATATATATATATATATATATATATATATATATATATATACATACACATATACACATATACACTCACACACACACACATACACATGTATATCTATATAGACCTATAGTGTGAAGGGCACCAGAGCAATGCAGCTGAAGGAAATACAAAATTTTGTCACAAGCTATGTATTTCAATTTAGCCTAACTTGCAGGTGGTACTCAGTATCAGACATTGTGCAAATGCAAAGGAGGAAGACACATGACAGAGAAGGAAAACACTACATAGAGAGCAGGACGAGGAAAGCAGGGACCAAGCAGCTTCTGACAGAAGCAGGATAACGGTGGTGCAAGAACATGAAGGCAGCAGCTACATAACAATTTACTACAAACAGTCAATAACACTTTGCTAATGCCTAGATTACAGCCCTCGGAAGTATGAAAACATCAGTCTATAGATATGTGCATCCATTCCTCACACCACAAAGAAGGTCCTCCTCTACACACTTTAAATTACACAGCTGAAGAGACAGTGAAAACTTACTGAAGCAGAAGTGGGTGACAGAGAGAGACAGATAAACAGTAACAGTATATGGGACATGTTGGACCATACCATCTGTATAGTGTGTTACTCTTACTGATTTCCTCATTATTACTCTGTCATGCTCTGTACAAAAGGGAGCACTAAGGGGTAGGAGAGTAGAACCAACATTAACACGTAAGCAGGATAAGGGGGGCTTACTAAGTCCCTTGTTAGGGATGGAATGGTTTTGCAAATGCTTTCCTGCTGCACTATTTAAATGGTATGGCAATGAAATGTAACTGGAGATAAATATAGACATTTGCAGTTAACCGCATGATCGGAATATAAAATGTCATTAAATAAATTTGATATACAGCTGGAACTGAACCATTGACACCCTACAAAAACATCAGTCTGCACACCACATAGGAACTTTGAGTTCATAACATCCAGCAGCCTAAGAACTGTTAAGAGTAACTGTTTCAAAGTAATTGCCCTTACTCTGCCCTTACTCTATATTCCCACAGCAGAGCAGATTTAAGCACAATTGCACAAAAGTAACTGGACCACTACAGCCAAAACTAAATTCTTCAGCTTTTGTCATAGAAAGTTAAAGGGCATTCAAACTTACTCAGGACTGGTGTGCAATGACAAACTCCATACAGATGCTGTGGACAAAAAGTGAAGGGTTTTTTGGACCATTTCTGGTCATGTGCTGTGTGTGTGATTCTATTGTTTGACCAAATTACACAGTGATAAAAGAGTTGATAGGACAGTGGCGAAAATGGGGTTTCACACAGAGGGTAGGACACAGTGGGAAAAATACAGGAATCTGAGGATGGTGGTGGGACAGCACTACAGCCATCCAATTCTTCAGAACATAAATGTAGACTTGTACACACAATTCCATAACTTAGGAAGGTCACCACCACACCAGGGATGGATGACAACAACAGAATAATGTTGCATGGCCAATTGAGTTAAAGTGTGTCAAGATGACAGATACACAAAGTGGAGAGCAATGTCTGAGGTGTAATTTTTTTTTTTTTTTTTTTGTGAAGACAGGAATGTTGAGAAAGGTGCTTAGGAATAAGAGGGTTGAGAAGAAAGGGTAGATTAGGCAAGATGTGCAAATATTCAGGATATACAAGACATACAAGGACAAGGTTGGGGGACACCATGATTGGGGATAGGTAGGGGACTTCAGAGGCATATCCACATCTAGCTTGAAAACAGTGAGAATCTTGTCTTCACCTTCAGAACTATCATCACTGTCTCTTGTGTCAGTTGCCTTGGTCAGAGCTGGATGTGACATTTTTTTATTGTATTGACAATATGACACAGGACCTTTTCAACCCCGGTGATTCAGGCACTAAGACCCCTCTCCATAATGCCCTCCACCAGCTCTATCAGATGCTGATGGGTGACAAATCACCACCTCCAATACTACTGCTCCTGGTGGTACCAGTGCACCAGCAGCCAGGGCAGAGCAGCCTAATGTAGGTGCAGAAGGTAGGACAGGAGCTGTGCAGGCAATGCTGATAGGTTGTGACCCAGATCTGCTTGGTGTTTATGCTGCATGTGGTGGTGGCGGTGCATCAGCCACTTGTAGAGATATGGTGGACCAAGCCTCAGTAGTTGGTCTACCTCCCTGGTCCTTTTGTTTTCAGCAACAAAGTATTAAAAAAATAGAAATATATAATATGATAAAAAGAGTGAGAGAAGGGGACAAAAAAAGAGAGAATTAGATCAATGGCATGTCATAGTACTTAATTATTTCAATACATAAACCAGCAGAAGAAATGCATAAGTACACATTTGACCACATCCAGATAAGATGGGAAGTCATTAATGTGTCATAAAATCAATCACTCAATCAATCAATCAATCAATCAATCAATCATTCAATCACAATGGTATGATATAACTAATAGAATCATGTATTTCATTGTACCATAGCAGAATTTCAAAGCTAATAACTGCATTTGTCAAACTTTAACTGTTAATGTCATACAATACTGTAATTAATATCTCCTAAATAATAGCCTGAAAAAAATCTAACGCATATTTCTGGGTACTGAACCCACACACAGTTTATCTAATGTACTGATTGCCTAATGCAATCACAACAGCTATTGGAGCAGGCATGCATGCTTACTATAAAAATTAAGGTATGCCTGCTAAAGATGATATAGAGTGATATACTGAAAATACTTCTCTGCCTTGCATTCAGTCCAGATGCATACTTACCCAGTGCCTATAGGCTGGTTAGTCTCTCCGGATGCACCTCATGGGTTTCTGCTATCACTGCTGCAGCTGTACAGTACTGAAAACTGTGACAAAGAGAGATACTGCCAGCACAGCTATCTGGAATTTTGCAAATAATTATATGTAATTTGTGAATATCAACATGATTCTTATAAGATGCTTGTGTTACAGCTGCATTAGCACTGTGTGTCATGTGTATATCAAACTTGTTGGTACAGACGTGTGTTGAAAAAGTTTTTTTGCAAAGTGCTTTAAATATAACCACAGTGTGCCCTACTGGAATAGAACAGAAATGTGCATGCAATATTGTAACTGTTTAAATTTATATATTTTTACAGTGGAAAATGGAACACAGGAGGTTAACTTCAGTACAGCAAAACTTCAGAAAAATATCTGAAACTAAATTTCTTTATGGCGGCACAGTAAAAGATTATATCTTTCAGTTCCAATGCAGCAAGGAGACACAATGTCTAAAAGTAAGCTTTCTGTGTTGTCTTGGAAGTGTTTTATTATTTTATGACTTCCAACATCTGCCAAAGATCTGAGGAAAAGCCATTGTTTATGTATTTTTACAGGAAGATGTTAAGGCTACCAGCTGCCATCAATGGTTATTTTGAGCCTTGGAACTAGGAGTCAGGTGGCAAGAAATGATGTCATTCTGCAAGATATCCCAGCAGTAATATTTGAGATATTAATTTAAGAAGTCTCTGAGTGAGACACAGCATTCTGTATTTGACCTAACAACAACTAGAAGATCCAGTCACCACATCTGCCTTGCTCTGTAAGTAAGTTAACTAGGGTATATCAATTCTCTTAGACATAGTCAGGAATATAGATATTTCCTTATTTATTTGAGACCGTCCTGCAATGTTGTTTTAAACATTTCCTGTGATTTTAAACTTGTTATTTTATCATGTATTATTAAATATATTTAAACCTTTCATTGTGGCTGATCTATGTATAGATATTTAAGTTCTGAGAGTTCTTCCATATTTATTTGGTGACACTGTGTAAGCCACTCCTAATAGCCTTGCTCTTGGTCAAACTACCCTTTGTATTAATAGTAATATTACAGAGTAAGATCGGACACCCTTTATTGAGGGCCTTAAAGTAGCTGATAAGGAGCTGGCTGGTGGCAGTGATAACTACCTTATAGTCTGGGCAAAACGGGGGCAAAGCTAGTAAACCTGTGACAGCCTTTCCCAGTGTGTGTGTGTGTGTGTGTGTGTGTGTGTGTGTGTGTGTGTGTATGTGTATAACTCAAACCTCAAAGAGTATGTGTGTCAGCTACTTGGACAGGGACATGAAGCACTGGTTGGGTAGAAAGGGTTCTGCAGGTCTTGGCTTGGCAACTCAGCTGAGATCTCAACTCTATAGCTGTGCTAGTGGGGAGTCTTATTAGGGATCTGAAGAAAGAGGGATAAACCAGTTCCAGACTAACTGTGGTCTCTCTGTACTCTTAAAGGAAATTGTACTTGATGTAGAGAGTTGCATCTGTAAATACTGTGTGTGTAAGTTGTCATCCTCTCAGTGTACGTCCCCCACTGTTGCTAATGGTGAAGACTGAGGCACCTTGATTACTGGTCCAGTGGAGGGTCATCACAAAAACAAAAGCATAAAAAATAATTTCATTGGCTGGCTAATTAATGCAATGTCATAGGTAGGTAATGGGTCATTACACTTATAAAATTCAGGGGATTTTGCAGTTTTAAATTCATCCTCCCATCAGCTCAGACGGTCCCACTTATGTCTCTACATGACACTGCTTCCTAGTGCATGGGATGCCAGTTGCACTGCAGACAGCCTTGGCCAAGCTATTACAAGCATCAGCCTAATACTATGGCCCAGTATATTCCCCCTGTAGTAGTCTCTGGCAATAGTGCTTCACGAGGAGTGCCACAAAAATCTTGGACTTGACATCCCACCTTTGTTTTCTAGATGGAGTACCATTCTAACCATTGCCAGCCATTTCTGCACCAGTAAAGCTGGAAATACAGGTCTGAAATGATGCCCAGTTCACATCTCACATGTAACAGCTTGTGCACAAAGACATACAGTCTTGTTAGTTGCATTTGCACAACTGGAAGCACAGCAATGGCTTGCCAGACATATTGGCATGAGTACATCAAAAAGCACAGAAGGTATTAAAAATAGTAGTGTGATTTAGCCACATGTGATGTTCAAACTACTGAGACATGTTCCATAGTTAAACACTGTTATACTTTATGGTGTTTGTTGTAATCATAGTTGTTTGGAGCAAAAAAATGGTATGACTTGTGGTATATTGGCTAGTTGGGAGTTACACAGTGTAAGATTGAGTAGTACCACCTTGGAATTAAACCCATGAGAAAATAAAAAGCTAAAGCATTAAACTTTGTTCATTAATTGTCAGTGCCATAGAAGAACTTATTTTTTAACATCGTAATTAGAGGTATACTGATTTAAGAATGAATGGAAAACTACTTATGTCTGTGACTTTACTTAGTCAAGGGACTGCATTTCTTTGTAAAATGTAGTATTTGTGTTTGCAAAACATATTTCAGATGCATGCAGTTGCATAACCTAAGTAATACATGGTGGGTTAGGATGCATACATACTTCACAAGACATACTGCCATAAACACATACTTATGTGATAAATCATAAGAACTATAACAAAATATTGTGCATATCATATCTATGTATATGCATTCTACATTAAATATCAACATTGTCACGTTTAACAATTTACACACACATTATATTGGGCTTCTATAGGAAGCAGTAATGCCACAATTACTGCAATAAACACAGTTATGATACTCATGAGCATTCACTGTGGCATTCCTAATCAAACTGTTGTGACAAATGACATTCTGACCTCCTGTGTAAAAGCATCAGAAAACAGGATTTGAACCCTGCACCAGTTGCCTTTGTTATTTAAAACTACTGCACTTACACCTTGTACCACGGAAAAAGTTACCTGACAGGTAGAATTTATTCACCAAGTACTAACCAGAGAATGCTAATGTCTATGCACCAGTGTCAGGCTTGTTTTTGCTATAGAAGGAAACCCAAATTAAAATTTTCACTTTTTTCCATAGGGATTGAACCATGTTTGTATACTGCCAAGAACAGTGCTAATGCAAAAGGCATTTAAAAAAAATGAGAGGAAAAAAAAAGTGGTCAGGAAAACTAATTCAATCAACAGGTATACCTAGCAATGACCAGAGCAACAGGTGCATTGCAGTGACACATCCATCCTTCTCACATCTCTTTGCTACATCATAAATTTAATTTCTGGCATACATTATCAGAACTGTAGTTAATGCTAAATAATCTGAAAGTAAACAGACAACAGCTCACATGTTATTAGCAATACCGAGAATAGTTGACTTTTAAATAATAACATATTGCTCTAATGTATTCAGATGCCCTTGTGTGAAATTATCAGTTAACTGGATTTGAACTCTGCATCAGCTGTCTTTTTTTTCTAAATGTATTTCACTTACACCTTCTGCTACAAAGAAAGTTATATGATAGATGCATTTTCCTCACTGAGGGCTATCCAGAGTGCTGACAGATGTGCATCGATGTCAGGCTTATTTTAGCTACAGATGGCAGCCCAAATTAAAATCTTCACTTTTTTCCTTGGAGAGTGAAATGTGTTTGCATGCTGCTAATTGGAGTGCAATTGCAGAAGGCATTATTACAAAAGAATTTAAAGAAGTACCTTGTATATAGACGTAAGCCACGATGGTACAGCGTACAGCGGTAGTGTTGTTGCCTCACAGCAATAGGTTCTCCCGTTCAATTCTCGGCTGGAGTGCCTTCTGTGTGGAGTTTGCATGTCCTCCCTACGGTCGAAAGACATGCGTGAATGGGCGTGCCTTTGCTGAAGGTTGGATGCCGGGCTGGCAACTCAGCACCATAAAAATCTACTGCCAATCATTAGCGGACCGGAGTTCTGCTATGGCGACCCCTAACCGGGAAAAACCCGAAAAAGACAAACAACCTTGTATATATGTAGAAAAAGCTGTTACAGCATTCGCATGACACAGTCAACTTTTTCTCAACTGCCTGCAACATCACAAGTTGCATTTAGGTTACATATAACCAGGATTTCATTCAATGGCAATTGCCTTAAAGGGGACACAGAGGCAATGACAGGGGGTCTTTCCTGCCACAGAACACTCAATTAATCATGGCATCAAAGTTTACAATATAAATGTCATGATGACAAATTGCGAGATATGGATAATTTTTCCAGCATACATGACACGTGTCCACATTCAGTTGATGCTTTTGAGTTTGCACACTGTTAAAAAAAATCATGTTATAATATCAATAACACATATTACTAATGAGAAGAGGTGATTTAACAACAGCACCTATGTACCATACATTCACACGAACTACAGGTAAGATTTTTATCATGTATCACAGACTTTAACCTGTTCCATTTCATACAGCATTGTGTGTCAATATTTATTTTGAATCTAGATCTAAACATTTTTTTGTAAACTGGATTTGATCCCTGCATCATCTGCTTTATTTCTCTAAACTCACCTCACATACACATTGTGCCAGAGAGACAGTTACCCGACATGTGGAATTTATTCATTTAGTACTATCCAGAGTGCCAAGCTCTGTGCACCAGTCTTCTTTGTGCTACAGAAGGCAGCCCACATTAAAACTTGCACTGTTTTCCTTAGGAAGTGATCTGTAATTCACTGCTAGGAATCATTGTCCATCCAGAGTGCTCAATGCAAAATGGCGCACAAATGATGAATAGAAAAAAACATTTTTTTTTTACTTAAATAGGGGAAACATCACAAAACAAGTCGTTAAAATGTACAGTTCTGATATTTTCTTAACTTTGTTGCCTTGTGACATGAACATATGTTCCTTAAACATCATTATGCTCATACAAACACAGCCCACTCTGGATTAGGAACTCAGGACATTCCAAAGACTCACTTGAGATCATTAGTATGTTCCACAGACACATACTCATACTACAAAAAAAATAAGGTTACATATATACAATATGTGACAGTATCAATTGACATTACAGGTGCAGAAGAACCAAGTTCTGAACTTTGTGTAACTTCAAATGTGTGGATGGCTGTGATACTGGCAACATGGAATCGAATCTTTCCTCACAAAATATAAAATAAAAATTGCAAAACTGTAGCTCTTTTTCCTCTGTTTTGTGAACATCATTCCCTTAGCTATGCTTTTCTAACAAGACTGCTATGTGATTTGCCTTGCAGTTGATACATGTTTGAATAGGTAATGCACTTCTTTTGAAGTGCAAACACAATCTACTCAGAGGCAGAAACTTTGGTCATAAACAATTCACATAAATGTTATGAATGTTGCTCTCCTACGTCTATGTACTCACAAACTTTCTTTTGTACACCATCAGTAAATGTACACCAAAGAGGGCTGACTGTGAAAACTCATTTGCTACTGCATTCAGACTAATCATTCACACATGCAAGCCTTTAGCAGTTAACACTTCTCAATGTTGTCCTTGCACTGCTGTGTCACATGCATGCAGTCATGTAGCTCCTTAGACCATACTGACCTGTGCTACACTTAGTGCTAATTGTGAAATTCATGACTTCTAATGAGTATACACCACATTTGCATACTCACAGTTTTGAGTGGGCTGAATCTGCACTATATAAAGGTAACTGTGTAGGTAAGGAACTTTTATCAGAATAGGGAGACTGTTTGGATCCAGAGAACTTGATACTGCTACTTGGTTTGAAAACTTGTTGATATTTTCACAACTGACTTGGTGCAAAAGTAGCTTGCTGTCATGTACAAACTAGGGATGTACTTTAACCTTAGTTCTGCACTACATTTCATAATACAAGTATCGCTTTACTGTCTGCATTATTCTCAGTAGGTGATGTCATAGACATGTATACCAGTTATTTGGTTCTTGCAGATTGTTTTTAAATAATGCTGACATTTTAATGGGAATTTCAATCTGGTAAGCTGAGCGCATAGTGCAGAAGACTGTTGCATTACTTATCATGGGTTTTTACATTATTAGCATATGCAATTATGTTAAGCCTCTGATGACTACCTGGCTATCCTCCATGGGAGTGGATATCACACAAACAAATTGTTAATCATTTTTACTTTATAGGCGTACATTGTAGTACATTGCTGCATTAACAAAAATAAAGTTTCAGAAAAGTTTGTTCTGCTATGAATTTATTATCAAGTTCTTTCTTTCTTTCTTTTATGGGTGGGGGATCTGCATTAAGTTGTGTGTAGTCATATGGAGTTTCCATTTTTCATGTATTTTGTGTATGATAGACAAATACATTCATATATATTTTTTTTACTTATGTATTTTTCTTTCCTGTTATGGTTTCCTCTCATGCAGGGTGGTGGCACCCAAGACATCTGTACACCATAAACCACCATACACTGACACTGAGAATGATGTGATCATTCAGGCACTATGTCACCATGGGTCATTCCTCAGAGAGAGAGGCAGGGATAACAATTCCCCCAGTGACTGTATCTGGGAGCAGGGAGTCAATGATGTGAATGCAGTCAGAGGCCATGATATCCATATTCCAAATAAGACATAGGGCCGATGATATGACTATGGCGGCCAGAAATCAGGCAACTGCAATTACCCATGAAGGGCATGTAGGGGGTGGTCCTGCTACCAACCCACCACTGACTGAAACAGAGGAGTTCCTGTTCATTTTCAGAAATCCAGACAGCTCTCATCACAGAGTTCACCCAGAATCCTTGATGTTGGTGCTGACATGGAAGACAACCCAAGTGTGTCTACTGCAGAACTTCCAGTATAATTAAACTATCATTATATAAGTCCATATATATGTTGTATGTATGGAGCCAGAAACATGGGTGGGATAGAAGAGACATGCAGGGAGAGGAAGGAGGTGGGAATGGTGGAGGGGGGGAGTCCAGTGGACAGTAAATATTTGTAAGAAATGTGTCTTATTCTGCAGCTGTAAAGGAAATTGTTTTCTGTTTCTTCATTCATTTGCTCTGCGATGCTTATCATCAGTGTTTCATCTCCCTTCTTATATATCTAAGCAAATCTGCGTCTGTTATTGTATGACCACCTGCATATGGTAAGCACACCTTCTGTACTCTTATTAATATACAAAAAGAACATACATGTCCAACTGAAAGTTATTTGTTTTCACTCTATTACCACCACTTAATTTTCTATACACATTTCACATAACATAGGTTTGATTATTGTTTATTTCATTTCTCTTTTTTTGTGTTGCTTGCTTGTTATCATAAGTGATCCAGCCAGTGGTGCTGTCAAACTCCTACCACCTGACAGTGCTGGATCATGGTCAAATGGAGCCCTAGCAACAGCACCCCCCCCCACACACACACACACACACAGACACTCCCGCAGCCATTCCCGTGACCCATTACTTGCCAATTTCTCTCTAGTTATCATAAACACTGTTCAAACCTGTCAGTTTGCATACTATTTCCTTTTTTAAATACAAATATCTATGATCACTGTAGAAGTAATTTAAAACTTTTATTTCAAATTTTATAACACAAATGCTGATAGCAATTTGCTAAACAAACAATACAGTCTCACAGTGAAAACTGAATTAGCATGAACAGTAAACTTTTCTGTCCTTGAAACTCAAATTCATTGAAACTGCATTGAAGTCCACATTTTAAGAAAATGCATCTGGCCAGTGGTGGATTAAGTTTAGCTTTGGGCTGTTTTCAAATCATAAGCTCCTTGCACACATTTTAGGATCATGTATACCTGCATGTGTTCATTTATTCATCTTCCTGATTGTATTAAATTACATTCCTTATATAATGTAGCACCACTTGTTAGAATGTGTTTTAATTTTTAGTTATGAACATTTTTAGTAAGTAATGAAACAAAATGTATGAACCAATAAGGGCAAAACTATCCATTTCAGAACACTTCAACCATAAAAGGCCACTCACATTCCATCAATATCAGTCAATATGCAGAATCTCTGCAGAAGTAAAAGTCATCTGAATAATTCCACATTAAAGAGATTTGTAGTTAATGAAGAAGTTGGTACTGGCAAACAACTTTACATTTCAGTGTTTCATCTAGAAATTCAGTGTCTGCTGCCCTTGAAGTATTAACTGCCTATGTTACATTAAAAAAAAGGTGGTAATATTGCAACTAATTATGGTTGACAAACCAACAACAAGTGCATAGTTACTAGGCTTCTCATCCAAAGGAGGACACACTCAGGAGTGCAGCACCCCCCCACCCTCCCTTAAAGTGCACAGCAGTATCAGAAATCCATCTACATGGTGTGTGACTAGAGGCAAGTATGCTACTTCTGCCACTTATACTGCTTTCAAATTGTGTAGAACAAATACTGACTACCATTTGCTAAAGCAAAAAACTGCACATTGAAAACAGACATTTGTAACAGTAAAGTTTCTTCCTTTGAAACTCACAATTCCTTGAAAATGCACTGAAACTCATAATTCCTTGAGCAGTCTGGTAGTTGGCATACAGGATTTAGGCTCTTGTCTCCTGTAACCAAGGTACCGATTATGAGCCTGAGTAATTTAATTGATTTACCTGCCATGCCTAACTAGGGCATTTTATATGGAATGGCTAAACAAGTTTAAATTCTGTGCGTTTCTCACAGCAGCAAGTGCTTGGAATGTGTTTACATTACATTGGTGCGTGTGCTTCTTATTAAAGATGCACACATGTACAAAGAGTGCATGCATCTTCTTAAAGATGACATGGGTTTAAAGATGAAATATTTTAATTTTTTTTTAATTAAAAAGTGAATGTGTCAGGCCCCTAGCCAGCAGACCCCTCCATTCACCAGGTCCTAGACAAATGCCTAGATTGCTTAGTACCAGGTCTGGCTCTTCCACCTGATGTCAGAGTATCGACAGCCTTTGATGATGATGAAAATGAAAGGGGGTGCAGAAGGTCAGTCTGATAGGGTGAGGGGACAGCAGATTGTGCCTTCAACATCTCCTATCCCTATTCAAGACACAGTCAGTATGCCTAAGTATACCCATGATAGAGACCTCAGGCACAGGACAGATTAAGGGTGACACAGTTGATCAGGGTTGTGTGGTCACTCCAGCTGCAGAACTGACTGATTCTCCCTCTTTGGAATCACAGCAAATAAATCATGAACGACTGCAGTGACAGACCAAGTTTCAGGTTTAAACTCAGTTTTTTCTCAATAGATCTAAAAACTGCCAAGAACCTCTAAGCACAGCTGAAAATAAATCCAGAATACCCTTAAATTTTTGATCTACAAAAATGGCCACAGGCTCAGCTTTGCCACAACCTGTTGAAATAACCGATCTTAGTTGTGGATCTTTCTGATTTTTTATGAATTTTGAATATCCCAAAAATGCATGGAATAACAGGATGTTGAACTTAAAAAAAATAAATTGAGAATGACATATATAACCATTCAGCAAGAGATCCATCAGTCTAATATAACTATTATTACATGCTATATAAATTTCATTTTTGGATACTATAAAATAAAAAACTTTCAGTACTGAACATGGTATACATCCTGGTACTATAATGTATAGAATTCATAGGACTCACCCCTTCCCTTTTATCAGGTTTCAGATTTGTCATTTAGTTAAATCATGCAACAGTCTGTTTCTAGAAAAAATATTAGTATCCTGTAATAGAGTAAGAATTTCTCTTTTGCACAAATCTTCAGATAAAGGCAATAATGGCAGAAGGGTAAGGTTAAATATATTGCAATCTGTTGTTGCACTTGTTATTTGAAAATAATAATGAAAAACTAAATTTCCTAACAAGCAATTTAATGTAAATTACAGTGTCAGCAATAATGGCCTACCTGGACAGAACAAATGTGAACCCTTTGTCAAGTAAACTATAATGTGCATCAGTCACTGTCAGCTCACTAAAATTAAACATCTCCAACTTACTGACCATGGATTGTTTTGGAAAACATGTCTGTATTGAAAACAGTGGTTCATCTACTGTCTTAATTGTTAATTTCACTGATTTGAAGAATTAATGCTGTGACTGGTTGAATATTGAAGAGTTATCACTTGACATGAACCTGCATAACTGGCCAACCTTTCTGACCTCTGTAGAGGCAGCTATTCCTAAAAAAATAAATAAAATAAACATTGTCCTCAATGTGATTTTGTTCATCAGAATAATGATCATCAAAATGATCTAAAGTGTCTAAAGGTTATCTGGCTGAAAGAACTAAATTAGTCTTATCAGAATTGCCCTTATGTCTATAAGCCCTCAAAATCAACTGTCCTGTGGATTTCTTATCAGCTGGAATGGAATGAACTTTTTTATTAGCTTGTTCTTTTTCACCCTTCCTTAACGTTTTCTCTTTTTGCTTACAAACTGTAATGATGTGTTCTTTCAAACTGCTAAATATACCATCATAGTCAGGCTTGTAAAATACAAAAGTAAGATCCTCAGCAATAGAGTTATTCAATTTGGAAATTTCTTGTGAGAGAATACCCATAGATTTTAGAGTATGTTTCATTAAAATTTTGAACAAATCACAACCAGCATAGTAAGAACATGCCAGCACATTTAAATGCAATTGCAATCTCTCAATTACATTGTTAGCAAATTTAAACATAAGACGGGCCTTAGGAATTCTTTGTTGTTTCAAACATTCACTGAAGTATAAACTGCCCAGTTGCAAAAATGTAAATGTGTACTATTTTTTTCTTAAGATCAGTTAGTTCTTTAAAAACCAATAAATGTTCAGAACTGGATCCCAAAGTTTCAAAACAAAAAGAAGGTGGATTTAGCCAGTTCTAAATATTCTTACCAGTCTCAACTGTTTTAATCCTGTTTGAAAAGGTAGAACCTGCTGGTATACTAGACTCTGGCCAAGAAACATTGGTGACAATATTAACAGGAATATCCTCCCAACCATCAAAAGAATTACATTAATCTCCAGTTTCCTTACTGGCTAACTGACATAGTGGGACAGCTGTAACTAAAAAGCAGTAAGACCACTCGGTAAAGAATTACTCATGGACTTCGAATGAGTGTTAATGGATAAGGTTAAGAAAAATTATTTTATGAGGGCATAACGGCTGGATCACCAACACAATCACTAAACTAATAAAAAAAATGGGTAAGAATTATATAAGCACCCCAACCGAAGAAAATCCAACTACAAATGAACACAAAATGAAAGACTTGGTCGTGTTCACCAAAATTTATTATGGATAAATTGCTTTCATCGAAACATTAAAAAGGAACTCTTCAAAACAAAATACATACTAAAAATGTTAAGTAACAACTCCTTAAAAATCACATAACACCCATCTAAACAAAACTCAAGCAATTAAGGACTCAAAATGCTTTTTAAAGCACCATGTTCATTTATACCATGGGGTTAATCTTCCCCTAAAGTAAGTTGCCAAACTAATTCCATACAAAGGAGATGATTAGTGCAATCACCCAACTTTTGTTTTGGAATCTTTTCCAAAATAAAATCAAAAGTTTGTTAAAATTTATACACATTCCCTGATGTTTAGCCAGGGCACTGTTATTATCTGAATTTTTAATAGACTACTATGCTGATATATATATATATATATATATATATATATATATATATACATATATATATATATATATGTATATATATATATATATATATATGTATATATATCTATATATATATATATATATATATATATACACATATACACACTTTTTTAAATAGTTTTCTTCTTGCAACATAAAATACTGGACAAGAAAGACCCATTGCTACACAAACCACACCTGCAGTACTGCAATTGTAATGCACTGAACAAGTATAAACCTTACTATCAGTTCCAGTCATGATAAACTTACAATTACTAATATATTTGCATTGTTTGCAACAACCACAATGAAACATACCACATGAGCTTTAATTTCATAACTTATACAAATAACTTGTATATTTTAGAAGTTGATAACTTTTTAACCAAAATGTGCCTATTGTTATAACAAAGTCATTCGATACCACACAACTTATAAACAAAACGATTGTGTGTCTAGATCTAGGGATATCAGTGTCTCTCTTTACTCAGCCCTCATTAGGCCAGTCACCGAATATAATGCCCCTTTTAGCATGCATCTTTTCAGACACATGCAATAACTGGAATGTCCACAGATATACTCTGATAAATGGATACAACACCTAAACAACATGTCCTATAATGGACCAACTCAAAGTCCTGTCAGTATACTCAGTATTCTACAGACTGCAAAGAGATGACATGTGTCTAGCAAACAAGACATCCTCTGACCCATTACTGATGGATTTACTGCACATCAGCAAGTCAAATGGCATCAGAAATACACAGCCTATCAATTTAAACCTCTTCTGCAACATCAAGAGAACAGTTTGGAGGGAAGAGAACAGTTTGCAGTGACAGCTATATGTAGCAAGGGATACTGCTGCTATGGAACAGACATAAAACAAAGTTCATCCCTGTCCATTTTCAAGCTCAACTTATATCTATGGATAAGAAACAGAAAATTTACCCAAACAGTGCCCCTTTTACTACTAATGGACAGATGTAGCGCCTAAATGCTTTATCCCATGCATGGGTGCCCTCAAATTATCTATGGTACAATCCCAGTTATTCTCATTAGGAGTAATATATAACTATCAACCTTTGGATGGGGAAGGCCAACCTATAGCCAAATGGGATAGGCTATTTTGAGCATAAAAAGAGAAACTGGCTAGGCTTAAAATGGCCTACAATGGCAGCTAGCCTAGTACTTACTTATGAATATATGAACCTATGAACAGAAACAGCACAAATGACCAGTATATTCCAATTTAGCCTTGATGTTATAGTTCTGCTTACATATAAATCTAGGTTCAACACCCACTTAGCCCACAATACCTTCAGACATTCTAAAAATCTGCCAGTGGTTACTAATAATAATAATAATAATAATCCTATTTGTTAACAAAATATGATTACTATTATTATTATTATGACTACTACCATTATTGTTATTATAATCATATAATCTCTTTACCAACTGCCAGACCAGCATTATCAGTGGAGATCATAAGTATAATTGTCTTATTAAAATCATTGGCATCTTCCACCATATTACACTTGACAATTAAAAGCCACCTAAGAATAAAAGCAAATTCCTTTAATCTAATACTTTGTAACTTCATTTAAAAGATCAAGTAGATATTGTCTATCCAGAAAAAAACATTCCCCTGGGATCAATTAACAGTTGTGTGGACTTCAAGCTAAGCCTCTACAATTTAAGCTTATTAGAGCAATGAGCAGCAGTGATACTCGAATATGCATGCTCATTGCACCTACATATTTGTAAGCACCTTTTCATGGCCAGCAATAATGTCAGAATGCTACAATACAGAATGCAAACAAAATGGCTTGCCTGCAGGCAAACCTAATGTACGAGCACATGCTGTAGCTCAGAAATATTAAGGGCAAATACAGTGAAAGTATTCTGAAGGCGGGGAAGTGAAATAGAGGAACACTGGTTCTGCCGTAGACGTAATTAAGAAGGGAGGGGAAATGGGGAAAGTGTGCTCAGATACTGCAGGTAAATGTGCTGAAGTGTCAAAGAAACATTTTTAACTTAAATACTACCATATTTCTGTAATGATAAATTAATCTCAAAGGCAATATCCAACTTGTGCACATAAATAAAAACAAACATGCTAACAAAGGATGTGAGAGGGACATAAAACTACAGTGTAACAAAGGGGAGTTAAAGTGATACACTTTAATAAAATGCCGAGTTAAAATAACAGTTAACAAGGGCAGAAAATACATTATGGGATAAATATATGGACTGCAGTTACTGCATATGAAACGTACATATAGGGAATTTTTAAGTATGCTAGCTGACACCAGTGCTGTATTCTCCACCTCAGCATATATACACAATTACAAATGAACCTTAGAGCTATTGTGCCATGCACATCAGAAAGGGACATGTCTTTGTAAATAACTGTTATTGGCACCCATAAGAAAGGGGTTTATCACCTATAAACATGTAACAGACAAGCATGCGTTGTATAGTCATGTAAATGCTAAATGTTAAAATATAATAACACAGTCATAGATTGTTACTAGGCTAATGACCCAGGGGGCCTTTTTAAATCTAGCCAATTAATCCCAAAAGAACAATAATGTCCTGTATCTGAATAGGACATTGAGGACCAGGCACTTATAAGCTACCTCTGTCCATAAGGGATATGGGGTGCCAGGCCCAATGTAAATTTCCCATTCCCCATCCACTGGTCTAGGTTGCACTTTAACTGAGTAACAGATGAGCTCAGCTTCACATGGATGGGAAACCTGTTCCATAGGAAGGGCAGTCTCTGGGACACATACCAGTCTCTCCAGCATGTTCTGTTTAAGTCAGAGATAAAATTCAGGTCACTAGACCTTGTATTTCTACTACTGTTTGACTTACAAATATGCAGGCAATTCATAAGTATGGGGTTTGCCAATGCCTTGTAAGCCAGGCATAGATCACCCCTCAGCAATCTATAGGAGACTGAGTAGAGGGAAAGGGCTTTAAGGTGCTCTGCATAAGGCAGGTTTGTTATACTTTGTATTGTTTTTGTAAAGAACTTCTGAGGTCACTCTAGTTGCTGCAAATGCCTGGTCAGATACATACCGAAAGGAGCACTGTACTCTCTGATTGGTGTGCTAAGGTTGGAGTACAGTGGGATAATGACCTCTTTGGACATAGGATAAAGACCTCTTTGGACTTAGATGCCATGGCATTACTTGTAAATTATGCAACATAAAAGGATTACCTCATCACTGTGACCACATGGTGGCAAAAGGTAGGGCTAGTAGTCTACGTTCATGCCCAGATCCCTATTATCAACATGGTAATTAGACAGGATGGTTGACTTTCCAAAGGGTAGAAAAATGCATTTTTTAGCATTGATTTAGGAACATTGCTTTGGCACCATCTGTTAGTCAGAGATAGGTCTTCTTAAAGAATGCTAGTGTCTGCAGGGGGGGGTCAGTGAAAACTCACAGCTTGCAATCACCTGAAAACAGTCAGCCATAAACCTCTTAGCATTTGCTTTCATCTCAGAGGAATAGATGCCAAAAAGGAGCAGGCCCAGTACCAAGCCATGGGGGATTCTGCTAGTGACTAGCTTCTTGGTGGAGGTGGTCTCACCTATTTTGACCTCCTGGGTCCTATCAGTGAGATAGTTGACTATCCAGTGAGTAATAAATGGGTTTAGACCGATATTAGTGAGCTTGTTTATACTGCCTGAGTGGGGTATTTTAAGAAACGTCTTGACCAGGTCGAGGTAGGCTATGTGCACAGTCTTGCCTTCATCCAATGCTTTGGTGACCCTCTCAAAAAAGTCCACCAGATTTAATATGCATGAACTTCCTTTAACACAGCCAAATTGTGATGGGTCCAGTGTTAGCAGGTTACCTATGTCCTCATTTATCATATCCATGAAGATTCTTTCGATGGGCTTATACATGAGGTTAATTAGAATTATGGGCATGTAGTTACCTGGATCAGTGGTTGGACCTTTGTGCAAGGGAATGACTGTCGCCATCTTCCATTCCTTCAGCACAAAAACCTGACTATAGGCTCCAGTTGAAAAGTGATTCATGTGGACAAGAGAGGGTATGTTTCAAGCTATTTATTAAGCATCCCAAGATGTTGTCAGGGCCCATCAATGCAGTGTTTTGGCCTTAAAAAATGCATTGATGACCTGCTCCCTAGTAATAGTTGGGGGATTGTGGTATGCGGTATTTCCTTTGGACTATCAGGGGCAGTGGGAGGAGAAATCTGAGCTAAACCTGTCAGCCAAAAGGTTGGCTATGGCCTCTGGTTCAGTGTGGGTAATGTCATTTACAGTAAGTTCTCCCCATTGTTGCATATTTCCTTTGAGGTTACAGACATAGCTATAGAAAGCTTTGCGGTTGTCCTTTGCCTGAGAAGGTATTTTTTCTTCAAATTTACCTTTTGAAGTAATAATCAATCCTCTTAGCTGCCTGTTTAGATTGGCCAGGGGGCTTTTAGCATGTATGGCTTTGTTGTTCCTACACTTGGCCAAGATTTTTTTTCTTTTGTTGTATAACCAATTGATATTGTAATTCCACCAGGGTGGCTTGTCTTTTGAATTTGTCTTATTATAAATATGAGTGGGGACAGCTCACTCTATACAGCTATCAATGTGGCTGTACAGAGATTCTGTAAATAGCTCAGCATATGCTATAGTTTTTACAGGGTTTGGGGATGCCTGAAATTTAGCCAAATTGTCATTTAATAGAGAGAGGTTAGACTTGGAATAGTTCTTAAAGGATATTGGTTTCACTGGATCCCTGCATTTGAGTTTTATTTCAAGCAATACTGCTTTATGGTCAAATCTGATGAATGAAGACATTATATTGGGTAAGGAACATCACCTCCCCAATGTTTGTAAGTACAAGGTCAAGGATGTTTGTACCCATGGAAAGGGAATGGACCAGCTGTTCCAGGATGTTGGTATTAAAGTTTACAAATCACTGGGCTTGTGTATTAGAAGTGGTGTATGATTCTCAATCTATAGAGGGCAGTTGTGATCCCCATGAATATTGTATTTGGTTGAATGATAAGGGACTCTAATACATTGAGACAGGTAGTATGGGTATCCTGTGACATGGAGGGGGGCCTATAGATTGCAAGAATATGGTACAAGGTCCTGTTTATGGTTAGTTGCACATGTATGATTTCCAGTGGGTCATACACTTTAACTAGTCTGGATGAGAGGTTGGTTTTAATATAAACTGAGACTCCTCCATCTTTAGTTACCTCTTGTGCAGTAGCTGGTCTAAAGGTGTGAAAGGCATTATAACCTTGCATTGCTTGGGTACTTTCCATGACTTTAAACCATGTCTTCAATACTACACAGATGTCTACACTCCCCAAGGAGAGGAAAGCTTGCAACGAGTGGAGTTTCTCTCTCAGGTCATTAACACCAACATGGACTATGACAAAGTCAAACTGGTACCTGTGTTTCAGTGACCTGAGTGCCTGTGTGTTTTGACAGATCCTAGTCTCAGAAAGGCAGTTAACTGTGAGTTTCTCCTTAGTCTGGTGAGGGGAACATCACTGTGCCTCACTACAGAATCACCAATGACCAAGACATTTGGCTGTGCACTGATTTGCCTAATGTCCTTACAATAGGAACACTGAATACAGTGTTAATATGTGTAGCTGTTCGTGGTGTTTTAATGGAATGTTTACATGATGGTTGACTCATTTTTTGATTGTGTTGTGCAGACGATCTTAGTGTTTTAGGAATGTTACCTAAAAGTGCCACAGCATAAGTAGTTTTATGTGTAGGGTCTTTACCCTGTGCAGTAGACATGGTGCAAGTGTCACAACCACTATAGGATTAGCTTTGGTAGTATGAGAGAGTTTTGCCTCCAGTGTTAAAGTGTTAAAGAATATTTACTCTTAATAAAGTATGCAAGAGGTGTGAATGGGTTGTCAGTGTACAAGAGGCAATTGTTACAATGCCTCAAAATGCACATCTCAATCAGATTGGCCACAGAGAGAGAGAGAGTTGGGAAGTGCATGTCCATGGCAAATGATCTACTAGGGAGGAGCGAGGAAAATTTGAATAAGACAAGGAAATTGATGAGCAACACTCAGCTTTGAGCAAATTGGATGCTCTGGTAATTAAAAAAATCTATCTAAACAGTAAGGGTATTTTAAGGGAAACTTACACTGCAAGAGATTGGCATCTACACAGATTAAAAGTACTAAGACATTTTTTAGAGTTAGACACAGGAAGCCTTCAACCAGCAATTCCCAGCTGAGAAGGGCATAGGCTATCCTCTCCTACCACAAGAGTGTAGACAACAAACCTTAATGTAAAATAACTGGTTTGGATCCAAATACTTAAACCAGAACAAAGACTCTAAAAATAACAGGCACAATAAGCCTTCACCAGCAATTTTCAGTTCAGGAGAGTGGAGGCTACTATCTTCTCCCACAAGAGTGTAGACCAGAAGCCTTCTTACTGTAAAATAACAGGTTTTGGATCCCAAGCACATTACAGAACAAAGACATTATAAGAATAACAGATACAATAAGTCTTCAACCAGCAATTCCCAACTCAGAAAGGTGTAAGCTACCTCTCCTGCCACAAGAGTATAGACCACAAACCTGACTTTTGTGAGATAACTAATATGGAGCCCAAGTGCTTAAATCAGATAAGAAGCACAGAATAACAGTTACAAAGTAATCAGGCTATTAACAAGCAGTAATAACTGCAGCAGATTAAATGCAATTGAATACTAAAAATGCAAATACAGTAAAAGCTGCTGAATAAAGTTTAATATTTTAGTAAGTGGGAAGGCAGGAAACAGATGATAATTCAAGTTTAAGAAACTAAGGGGAGGGCATTCCTAGTTGTTCTCTCAGTTCTCGGTAGAATGAGCTGATGAGATGAGACTGAGAGTTGTGTCCAAAATCAGATTTATAGTAAGGGTGGGTAACTCAAAAGCCACCAAGTTTAAAAGCACAACAGCAGCAGTACAGGTGGAAGGGAAAAATAAATGTAGATAGAAATCAGCAATAGCCAGAGAACAGCAAGTCAAACAAGCACTACAGCTAAGATGCCAATAAATATTTTCAGTTAAATGAGGAATGCTATTTCTCAGCTTCTTCCACTATTAACCTGGATGTTATTCACTGGGTGCAAAAGAATTATTTTCTAATTGACCCTAGTGAAGACCACTTAAAATTCCAAAAAGAACAAAAATCAAAGCAAAACAAATTTCACTATAATAAAATAATAAGAAATAGGAAGTAACCAAACCTTAAATGCATAACTCCAATCTAAAATCAAATGCAGACAGAGACCAGCAATCAGTGGTGGCTGGTGGGTTCAAGTCAAAGGAAGGCTGCAGGAGACAGCTGAATGGGTGAGGCCAATGTGAATGGGGTGTGACCAACTAGAAAGGGGTGGGGCTATGCTAAAAACTGCAAAAACTGGTACTTTAATTAAATACGCTACCCTGGGTGCCAAGCCGTCATTATGAGAGTCCAATCAAGACAAAATGAAGTGTAGAAGAAAAAAAATATTTCAATGCATTGGTTACAAGACAGCCTACTTAATATCTAGATGAAAACAAAAAGGTTGTGAGGCATTTAAAAAATAAATTACTTTCTACATACATTACTGGAATGCCAGTCAAAATCAAGTATAAGAAAAACAAGGAGCACTCAACTCAAACCACTTCTCCTTGGACTGCAGTTCTAATTATAATTTATATTCAGCTTTATAAAAGTACCAAGTAGCATGATGAAAGTAGCAATCTCTGTGATTCCCCCACTTGTAAAAATGTTTCTTATCCAAAAAAGATCTGCTGCCCGACAACAAATATTTACTTGTTTCATGGGGAAAACATGATCAAAGTAAAAAATGAACAGCAAACAAGAAACAAGCTCCAGATAAATTGCTTAAAGGATTACTGCAGTTATGGACCACACATGATAGATTGACATTCTGTTTAGTTTACGGGTAAAGCCTGCAAAAATGACTGCAAGTCTCCAACAAATGTAACGAGGTTCTGAAAATACTATAATCCTGTCCTTTATTATAAACACTGTCGTATGCATTTCAATACCTAAGGCTTATACACTATCTAGTTATGTAAATATTCTCTGCATGGCAACAACAAAAAGGCTTTCAATGTTGGTAATTCTTTAACAGTACACTTATTAAAGCTTTCTTGCATCTTGCAATCTCAAACAAGCTTACCTGTCCTGATGGTCATTAAAGCATTGGTACTTAAACACAGAGCAGCAGGCACTTTCTGAATAGTAAGAACCGTAAATCAACAGTATAAAATATGACAGAAAACCAGAACATTCTGCAAAATTAAGGACAGATGAAAAGTCACTGTAGTACTTGTGTCTACCTTGGATGGGGGAATACTCTGCTTAGTTGCTTAGTAGATGCAAGAGAGCTGTACAGATGTAAGAGTTGGAATGGAAGAACTGTTGCAGATGTAACAGCAGGTGCAGGGGAATTGTCATTATGGATGGCAATAGTATGATGCAGGCTCATCAGTACGTGTATATTTTGTTATGAATAGGTGAGCTGGGAGGTATTAATTATAAGGTGGTCTCAAGAGAAGGAACTAAATCCACCTAGTCTGTGGGGAAGTTTATTCATAGTTGCAGAAAGGAGATTATGTGTGCAGTGATAGGGCAGTTTGCTGTGTGTATAGTCAGGGGGAGTAAAGTGCAGCTATATATAAGGATAATGTGGTATTACTGCTTGGAATTTTTATTTATTTATTTTTATTTATTTAACATTTGTTGACCAGGAAATTTTGACTAGGTTCCAAAGAGTCTGTTTCCAGCAGAGGCCCGGTGAGAAATGCTCCAGACACATGTCTTATATTTTGTATTTAGCAGTCATTTGTATAGTAAGCTATAAATATATAGGTGGGTTTGATGAAATAGTAAGGTAGAACTGTAAAAGTATACCAGATGTTCAGAAGTATAGAAATAGATTAGTCTGAGCTGACAATAAGCAGTATCAGCCATAAATTGCATCCACTGTAAAATGGTCCTTTTGAGCAAAACAAATAATTCCTTGTCTGACATCAGGCGATCCCTGGAAAAACAAAGCCGTGTTTCTTTAACACTCCCTACTTTGGACAGAAGAATAAAATAAGATCAAAGCCTAGTTCATTGTGCAGAGCTCCTTAAATTCACCATCATTACAAAATTTTCCCTTGCTACAACTTCGTATGTACATCCATTCCAGCCCATAAAACTATTTGACATTTTTATTTATTGTTTCAGAAAAACTGCCACCTAGTCATTCAGACATCTTTTTGCTAAACTACTAGACTCTAGCAGAAGCAGTATTATAAATGCTGAGCATTTTCATCAATAATAGTTAACCTCAAGTCATGCATTTTATACAATATGACACAAAATACATTTTATACAATATATATACATGTATATATGTGTATATGTGTGTGTGTGTGTGTGTGTGTGTGTGTGTGTGTGTGTGTGTGTGTGTGTGTGCATATATATATATATATATATATATATATATATATATATATATATATATATATATATGTGTGTGTGTGTGTGTGTTTCTCTGTGTCATTTTGTTGACAGCCTTCTCTTTGTTAAACCCTCATATTATTGACAGTTTTTCGGTCGGTTCCATTTGGTTTACAGAATGGCTGATCAACAGTGTTGGTGCAAGACTGCTGTAATACCGGGTTGGGGAACATTCCATTTTCCTGCTATTGTGCAATTTTGGAGTGGGTATATTTAAGTATCAAGGGGTGAGGGGAGTGCAGAGGAGCCCCCCCCCCAAGAAAACAGTATTTTCTGATGTTCATGCTCTAAATTTATTTCTTGGAGCATATGTATTTTAGTGTTGGTAGTTTAGTTTTCTAAGTTTTGTGGACCATAATCACTGCTGCAATGATTTTTCAGCAGTGATTATTTTACATATTTCCGTATATCTATCCAACCATCCATCCATCCATCCATCCATCCATCCATCCATCCATCCATCCATCCATCCCTGTCTTTTCCCAGTCTTTGTACTTCAGATGATTGCTGCCCTATTTCACCTGTCTCAGAAGCAACCTACCAGAGACAAAATGCCTTAGTAAATATGGTATGAAAAGTATAATTTCAGGGAAGGACTTAGTACAGTTGTAATGCTGCAGAGTTTTGTCACAGAAAACATCCTTCAAAGAATGAATAAATGATCATTCTCTGGAGCAAAAAGCTTTCAACATCACTGATAACAATATTCATTGTCCGGGAGTAGGGCATACAAGAATTGTTCCACTTGCTCAAGATGGCAACCTTCTAGTGCACGGATGCAAAGAGTGAGCAGGGGAGTGTGAGACAGGTTATCACAGGTAGCAGCTATTGCGATCTACCTAATGATACGTCTTGATTAGATTCAGCATTAATATACTTCACTCTAAAAATGTGCTCTTAACCAGAAAATAACTTTGAAACAGCTGTTTAATTACCCAACTAAACTTCATGAGTGTTAAGCGGCAGTAGTAGTAACATATCAGCTAGATGGTAACGAACTGTGTAATGACTGCACAAACTCTGAATAGGAGAGTTTAAGCAGGAAACATCCACATAAATAAATATAGCTGCATTTAAACAATAAAAAATAGAAATCTTAACATAAGGTTCCTTGCACTTTTAAAATAATAATGCTGTAGCAAAAAGGTAATAGCAACTTGCAGACCTTCAAATACAAATGAACCAAAACTACATGAGTAAGGTTTGTGTTTTATCACAAGAGTTCAACTTTGCCTGACTTGACTATAAAGGGTATTCCTCAGCGACTTTGGAAGCATACAGAAAAACATCAAATATATCAATAATATAAAATGTAAACTGCAATGCAGTTCTTTTTTAATGGTAGGAGTGAGAGGCTCTGTTGCTATTGTACAACTACAGCAAAGAACGTAGACAGTAGGCATTCATATAAATAAACAATGTTTACACATTAACTGCATTAGGAGCCTTAAACTATGTAATCTAGTGCTCTTCAAATAATAATCCAGAAGCAACTGACAACCTAAAACAGCACTCTGAGTTTAAATGGATGAATTTCAACCAAAGCAGGTGACAGTGTCATACAATGTCTTTCAAAATGGTAGGACAATCACAAAGCTAAGTAGGATGTAGCTGAATGTTAAAGGGCATACTTTGCATGTTTGAGGCCTTGGGCTCAATCCATTGCAAAATTATTTTGGAGGTCTGGAGTTAGCATAGAGGATTAAACCAATGACTTGTTATGGGTCTGCTTCCTGTGGTACAGGATTTGGTTTCCTCAACTTCCATTTGCCAATTGTGTGGTACTAAGTAAGTCAGTTAACCAGACAGTGCTTTGGGACGAGTGAGAAGTGGGCCTAGGCTCTTCAATGGTCTCCTGGACTACATGCTTCCTATGAATCTACTAGTTCTTAATTGAGTTAATTTAACTTGTTAAATAAAATAAAAGAAAGTGGAATGAAACACACACATGCACATGCACACACACCATACCTCTCAACCTAGAAACATCAAAAATCTGGACAAAGGCCCATGAAAAATAGGTACAAATTTGTAAGTTGATTAACATGAAATTTACATACATAATTGTGTAATCCCACTCACTCCAATGGAATTGTGAGATGCCCACATTTGCACTTGTTTCCCCCCTTTCCTGTAATTAGTTTAGTCCAGATACAGATTCTTACTTTTAGCACTTGAATTTGCATATTCGTGATCAGCACTTGTTCAGAACTTGTAAGTACTAAATAACCTACTAATTACTACAGCACTCAACCTTCCTCATTACCTAGAGGAAAACAGTTTTTGTACTTACTTTTCTCACTTGCTTAGAGAAAAACAGCTCTTGTACACACTTTCCTCACTTATCCAGAGGAAAATATTTTTTTTATTCAGGCATGTCCAAGGGTCCGCTCCCAGTGTTCTCTCCTGTCTATCTGATGAATCTGGGCATCTTGGGCAATGTAGAAATTGCCTCATGTACACAGACAACCCTCTCCTCCTACCACCCATCACTACAACCTGTGAGAGATGCACTTATCTAGCCAAACTGGAGGTAAAGCTCTCTCCAATCAAGACTGAACTTGACAGTCAAGAGGAGAAGGTAAACACTTGCACCACACCACACTCATCACATAGTCTCACTAAATCTAAACCACCAAAATCCACACATAGAAACACAAAAACATTCATGGAGGCTCTCAATAATAATCTGCTCAAGCAACAGAGACCTCCAATGCAGAAATGCAAGCAACCTCCACCCTCCAACACAACCCAAATGACACATAGCCCGCAGACTCAGTGTGCCACTCAACCACAGCCAATAAGGCAAAACAACGTACCCAACACACTAGTCATAGGCGACTCTATAGTCAGGCACACTGATGTCCCACTCACCAGACTAAACAAGGAGAAGGTTACTGTCAGCTGCCTGTCGGGTGCCAAGATCCGCCACATAACCAACGCACTCAGGTCACTCCACAACAAGTACAAATATGACTCTGTCATTGTCCATGTTGGTATGAACGACCTGAGACAAACCTCCCTGGACTACATGAAAAGAGACATGGAAGGGCTCTCCGATCTTGTAGCCCAGGCAGGTATGACCCTAGCCCTGAGTGGCATTCTGCCATCACCCAGAATGATGCCGCAGTATAAGGACAAAACGACTGACTTCAACAATTGGCTAAGCTTCTGGTGCCATTCTAAAGGGATCCAGTATCTGTCTGCCTGGGATGACATGGTCGATGGACCACGATGCTTTGTCAGAGATGGCCTGCACCTGTCACCCCTGGGATTCCAGATACTGGCTAAGGTTCTTGCCGCTCCTATAGTGCCTTTTTTAGGCAAGGTTCAAATGACAAATTCTCCACCGTAACAGGAACAGGCAAGCAAAAACTGAGGGTGATGCTACTCAATGCCAGAAGTCTAAATCTCAAAATACACTCACTCGAGGCACTCCTTAAAATGGAGAACATAGATATCTGAGCAGTGACTGATACCTGGTTCAAGGCTCCAGAGAGCACCCCTGCACTACCAGGCTATAACTCATACAACACTTTTCGGCCATGTAACCTGGACCGGAACACCAAAGGCGGAGGTGTGTCCATATTCATTAAGGATATCCACACCTCCAGGCTAGTTGCTCAGCATAATGCAGCCGAGGTTATCCAAGTGCAACTAACTCTGGGGAAAAACTGCAATCCAAATTGTAACTTGCTACAGATCACCCACCATGCCCCAGGATTCCCACTCCTCTTTTCTTGATGTACTGGAAAATATTAGGGTTCAACCAAACACCCTAACAATGGGCAATTTCAACTACCCCACCGTTAACTGGGAAAACTACTCATGTACCAACTCCTTCGCTCAACGCTTTCTGGAATTCATAAACTCCAATGCCCTGGATCAACTTATCCACACCCCCACCAAGGGCAACAATATCCTAGATCTAGTCATTACCAATATGAGTGACCGGTGTTCCACACCTGAAGCCAATGCCTCATTGGTCCGATCTAACCATAAGCTAATTACCCTAGATATCCACATCCTGCCTCCACCCTCCATTAAGGAAACCATGGTAAAAAATGTCTCCAAAGCCAACTTCATGCTTCTTAAGACAGAAGTTGTGAACTTCATGACACTCATGCAGATGGAAAATACAGTTACGACTACTGAATCCTCCACAATTGCACTTTATAAGCACTTACATGAGTGCATGGATCGTGCTATCCCAAACAGAACCAAGACGCTATCCTCCAAAAAAAGGAAGTCAATCTGGTGGTCCCCTGCCATAAACAAACTGTACAACAGAAGGAAGAAACTCTTGCAAAAGAGAGTAAAATCTCACTTGTGGAGGAGCTCCCTGGTCAGCCTCAATAAGAAGCTGCGATCCCTGATAAAATCCTCCAAAGCTAGTTACAAAAACAAAATTGCCACTGATTCTAAAGACAACCACAAAGCATTCTATAGCTATGCCAAGAATCTGAATGGCAACACTCAGATCTGCTCTTAGTTACAGCACAATGGCACTAAATATATAGACCCAACTGATATTGCCAACATCTTGGCAGATAGGTTCAGTGCTAACTTTACCCCCCTCTCACCCTCTAAAGAGCCCATCTCTATACCAGAAGAATGCAAAGTTCCTGTAATCATGGCTGCACAGGTAAAAACCACACTCTCCAAAGCCAAGAACACAGCATCCATGAGACCAGACAACATTCCAGGCTGTGTTCTACACAAACTACAGAACAAACTGGCACCCCACCTAAGTACCATGTTCAATCATAGCCTCACCTCAGGCTTTGTGCCTGCTGAATGGCCCACAGCAATGGTTATCCCACTCCACAAGGGGGGAGCCACCATGGACCCCAGGAACTACCACCCCATTAGCCTGACGAGCCTGGTCTGGAAGGCCATGGAATGTATCATCATGGAACTTATAAACAAAGACATTGGTAATCTCCAAACTCTGGATCCTACCCAGTTCGGGTTTGTAAAAGGCAGATCATGTCTCCTAAACCTGATAGAATTCTTTGAAGCAGTCACCAAAGCCATAGACAAGGGTAAGGTGGTTCACACAGCCTATCTAGATCTTGCCAAGGCTTTTGACACCATCCCCCACTCTGGAATTATAGATAAACTCACTAAACTAGGTATAAATCCCTATGTCACAAGATGGGTTGCCAACTGGCTCACTGACAGAACCCACACTGTGAAAGTAGCAGACTCCAAATCCGACTTCAGACCAGTGACAAGTGGAGTACCACAGAGTTCAGTCCTGGGTCCTCTCCTGTTTGGTATCTACTTCTCTGAAGTACAGGCTAACACAGAAGGTCTTTGGCTAATGAAGTTCACAGATGACTGCAAACTAGGAGCCATAATCAAAACTCCTAACGATGTGGACATCCTACAAAAGGGCCTCAATGAGACAGATGCCTGGTGTCAAAGCCATGGCCTCAAGCTCAAAGCCAAAAAGTGCACTGTCATCCGCTTTGGTAAAAACTCTGTACCCATGAACTACAACATAGGCAGTAGTATACTTAACACCGAAAGTGTGATAAGAGACCTTGGGACACAGGTGGACAGTAGTCTCTCCTTTGATAATCACATTGCCACAGTAGTCAGGAAATCCTTCTACGTGCCACACCTCATCACAAAAGATTTCTCATCCAGAAAAAAAGAGGTCATTGTTCCCCTCTGCTCATCACTCATTAGACCCATTCTAGAGTACAACGCTCCTTTTGGTATGTACCTCACAAGACATCTACAACAACTGGAAAGGTCGCAGAAATACCTCACAAAGAGGATTACCAGCCTCAAACAGATGCCCTACGCACACCATCTCAAAAAACTCCAGCTTTACTCCATCGCATATCGCCTACTCAGAGGTGATCTCTGCCTAACATACAAATCTATGTCAAACCCAGAGCTGTTGGACATGCTCCACTTAAAGAAATCCCAATCCCTCCGAGCTACACACTCTAGGGACCTAAACCTTGTCACCACAATAAACAGAACATGCTGGAGGGATAGATTCCTGTCCCAGAGACTTCCCATACTCTGGAATAAACTACCTATCTATATCAAACAAAGCTCCTCATTAGCACTCTTCAAGAAAAATCTTGATGACTGGATGGGAAATAGGAAATTCACCCCGGGGATCACCTCTGTGGCTCTGCTCGACAGTGGCATAGGAAAATAATTTTCTTGGGTGACAAAAGCCAGGGTACCTTTTTGGCTGGGCTTGTATAGGCCCCAGGGCCGATAGCCTAGTACCTTCCTAGAAACCTATCAACTTTCAAACGCAAACTGAAGAGCAGACAACCAAAATATGGCCCCACCCCATTAAAAACTGTAACCAATGTATGCAACACACTTCTCTGCACTCCACCTCAGTAGCCTGTCATGACAGATGCAGTCTGATTGTTTTAATATAATATTTGTTCAGACTTTTATCAGTACAGTGTTGACAATATGCATTTTTAAAGTCTCTCTCTATATGCGTGAAATATATATGTATTTCAGTCTATGGCCCCTCATATTAGGTTATCATCTGCTGCTTCAACTTGCTCCTAGAAATGCAGTAAAGAATAATAAAATTGTTCTTACTCTGCAGCAGTAAATGTCCCAGATTATGGTCAAATGTGCGACTTCCTATCCTATCCCAGAAAAATCTCACGTCAAAGTGTCAAGCACTACTACATTAAGTTTGGAAATATTCAGGCAATTACTCTGTAATCTTTCTACCACAGAATTTCTTCAAATTCATTTTTAAGGCTAGGTGGTGGGAAAAGACAACATGACAGATGCAGGACTGCATAACTACAACAGTGTGTTAAAGAATTAGTGCTGTATGGAGCCAGATGACACAGCATTTACATATTTTAATAAGTAAAAATAAAAAAGTTGTCAGTGTATCTTTACATTCTGAGCTATTTTAATGTATCAAAATCACTCCAAGTGCTTCTTATATTTTAAATTTTTTCCACAATATGGCTATCCTGAGCCTGAGGTGTGCTATAGTAATATGACCTTGTTTAACAGCTTTAAGTTCTGGTTCATAGAATCTATTTCAAATCCCTTTTATACAAGTCATGCTAGACAAAAAGAGTTTTTTAATATCCTTGTAAACAGGATAGCAGCAAGGTTTTAAACTATAATTGTCTAGATTTCACTATGGATAACTTCATCATATGACTACCAAGCATTGTATGACTACAAAGCCTGAAATCAACTTCAGTAATCAGTTTTAGAATGGTAGCACGTCTTCCTCAAAATTCATAATCAAAGCAAAGTGTTATAAACTATCGGCATGCTAAACTCCCTTAGTTACTGTGGAAGGAACTAAAACTTCTAACAACTAATGCCAGTAAAGCCACATCAAGACTTCTACCTTTGTCTGCCAAATAACACCACAGAATCAGATGTCAAAACTATCCATGGCAACATACTTTTCTTAGACCAGTATAAAACTACAGTGATCACAAACCTCCCAAACTAACTTCTATATATCCCACCCACTGAATAATACTGGCACTTCATTTCAGTGCTCTTCTGTGCTTATCCACAATAAACAAATGATTAAAAACTGTTCATCTCATCCTCATAGTTGTTCTAGAACAGATGGCCCATATGTACTTAAAATCTCTATGTATGCAGGGTTCTACCTGACTTCGTCGACAGCGCAGAAGACCGACATCGGAATCCGGAGCTCCAGAAGATCGAAAGTGAAGAAGACCGAATCATGAGTGGCAGAACATCGACAATGCAGAAGACAAGGCTGTGTGAGTATCAGGTAAGTGTGGAGATTGACGGTCTGTGGGGATAGGGGGTTAAGTGAGTTAGTGGGTTAAGTGAGTTAGGGTTAGGGTGGGTTAAGTGAGTTAGGGTTATAGGGGTGGGTTAAGTGAGTTAGGGTTAGGGAAGGTAAGTGATAGTGACGGACCTTAGGGTTAGGGTGTGGGCTTGTAAGGAATTTGGTGTGCTTGTGCTGCCTGTGTGGTTTGTGGAATGGGGATGTCTTGTGTTTTTAATTGTTATTGTGTGTACCGTCCCGTCGGTTATGTGTGGTTTCGTGTTTATGGACTGTCGAATATGTGGTGTCGGTGATGTGGTTGTCGGTGTTGTGTGGTTTCGACTATGTCAGGTAGAACCGTATGCAGCATCTATGTCCCCTACTTTTACAAAACATCATAAATCTGACTGTAGAAGCATTTCTATACCTGAACAAGACATTTCACCTCTTCTGCCTGTTGTATTAATTTATCCAGGCTAACAACCCTCTTTAAATTCCCAGAAAATGTTATGCCATCTCAGCTATCTTGAGCAAGGCAACTTTCTTTGCACTAGTCAAGGCACTCTGTTTCATAGATAGCAGCTACAATTCTGCCAGTCTTGTCAAGAATATCCAGTGCACTAAAAAATCTGCTGTATTTGGGACTCCATAACTATGCCATTCTCAAGTTTTAAAAAGGTCTAGTCATCCGTTCCATATGAGCACTTATTAATTCCAAGCTTACCCCCAACATGAATGAACCTGTCAGATTCCTACAAGGCTGTAGCTAAACAACTTCCTTCTATATTTTCTGGTCCTCGTCTCAGCAATATACAAACATCTCTGAGGACCAGGCTGTTAAATTAAACCATCTTCACTAATGTTTACCTTCATAACCAGAGTGGGGAAAAATGCATAGGTGCAGCACCCTTCCCCCGTTCTCAATACTTTGCCAGAAATTGCCAACAATTTGCATTGCCAGAAAATCAAAATTTTATGAGGAACAGTCTACAGATCAAAAAAAATGAGGCATAAATCTGGACATAATGAGTTTGCAAAAATCTATACAGTTGCGACTCCAAGGTGTGTTTTCCTTTATTCTTTTTAGCTTACCTGGAGCCAGAGGAGGTCGAGCCACCAAAAAACATATATTTCCTCATCTTGGCCTGGGTCAGTTGGTCTGGGTCCTGGTGGGATTCCTGGGAGTGTGTACGCTGGGTGGACTGGATAGATTCTACTGCTCTGTTGCAGCCTGCACAGCACTGCCATTCATACCATACTTTTTAAACTTGTTTTGTTGCACTAATGAGCTTGGCTGGCCTAGCAGACGTAAGAAAACTTAACTGACTAACTTCCGCTCATAGTCGCTAGTCACTGTTAGCATGTCAACCAAATTTAATTTTAATGATAGGCAGGCCTGACACCAGTTTCACAACCAAAGATATAACATTAATGTGGGAGGAATTGGCAATTTGGCAGTCAACAGAAAATACAGCACTGCATGGTTAAAAACCAAATACTTGTCGGAAGTTGTCACACTCGCACAGACTAATAAAATGGAAAATGATCCTTGAAAAATGCCGTTATCAACACCAATATGATATTATGAAATTTTTATTACACAAATAATTGTCACACAAACTAATAAAACTGAAAATGATCGCTGAAGAATGCCATTACCAGCACCAGTATGAAATCTTTAGTACACAACTCCATAAAAAAAAAAAACAAATAAGTGGTTCTTTCATATTACCCAAATGAACTTCCTCAAATATATGAACGAAAGTGCTTAAGAGGTTTTTAATGGACTTTTGTAATAAAGATTTTGTATTGTTGTTGGTAATAGGCCGGCATTCTTCAGAAGGTCGTTTGTTTCCATTTCCGTACTGACTGACACACAGCTCGTCTGACAAATATGGCTAAACAGATCTTGTGATGACTGCATCCCTGCAATGGGGAAATTACTGTATGAGAGACTACAATAAACCTCGGAGTCCACGCTATATGTAAATGTTACACCTACACTCCATTTTCCCAGCCACAACATGCACAGTTCAAGAGCCTTTGCTCCCTCCCCCCAGTCGCTCATATATTGGGCAAAAGACAAAAGTTAATACACCGTCCGTGATAAAAACAGAAAACGCACTGGCAATAAATTTCTGTGCTGTAAGAATAGGGAGTACAACATCGCTCGGCTGATTTCTTATCAACCTGGGGACACTCAGTATTGCAGACAATTTCTACAAAAGCCTTACTGTAATAAGCATTTCATAAGGCATTGACACACTCATGATGCTGAGGTCATTACACACACCTGTACCCCTTGATGACATAGCAAGATATGACATTAGCATTAAAAAATGAAAGTTAAAAAAAAAAATCGGGATTTAGACAGGCCACTCGGTACTTCGTGGCACCCTGTTATTTGACCCCCAAAATGGGATATACCGAGGAATTCCATACAATTGAGAGGTATGATCACACACACACACACACACACACACACACACACACACACACACACACACACACACACACACACACACACACACACTAGAAGCTCATCTTCACCTCATCTCTGCCGACGAGCAAATCACACACACACACACACACACACACACACACACACACACACACACACACACACACACACACACTAGAAGCTCACCTTCATTTCATCCCTGTAATCCTCTCTGCCGATGAGCATGGTATCCATTGAGCCATGTAATCCTCTCTGCCGATGGGCAAGTGCTCGTGATTGCAAATTCTCTCTGCCGATGAGCAAGCGCTCATGATTGGTCCAGCGCACCTTAGGTTAGTTATCCATTGAGCGATTGGTCAAGCCTGCTGCTGCTGCAGTCCGGAGTGCATCCATTCTGTGACATCACCACCGCACAGACTTCTGGGCATCTCAGGGCAGAGATGCCTTTTCACCTATCTAGACTGCTGAGAAAGCAGTCTGAGGGCATGCCCGCATGCACGGACTACTTCCGGGAATTATGGGAATGTGTTTTTTTTTACTGTTTGATTTTGTGTTTCTTTACTTATTTTTTGTTTGTTTTCTAGGTGGGAGGGCTGCAGTCCTGCAGTCCTATAGCACGAGCCGCCCCTGCCAGCAATAGTCAGGCAAAGGACAGCAAGTCAAACAAACACTACAGCTAAATGAAGATGCCAAGATGAATGCTATGTCTCAGCTCCTCCCAATAATTAGCTGTATGTTAGAAGATGCCAAGAGGAATACTGTCTCAGCTCCTCCCACTAATTAGCTAGATGTTAGAAGATGCCAAGAGGAATGCTGTCTCAGCTCCTCTCACTAATTAGCTGGATGTAATTCACTGTCTGCAAAATTATTTACTAGTTGACCCTTGTCAAGACCTCTTAAAAATCCTGAGAGAACAAAAAATTTATGCAATTTAAGAAAAAGATAAAACATAGAAATAACCAAACCTTAAATGAATAACTCCAAGCCAAAACAAATGCAGACAGATATCAGCAATAGGCAAAGAACTTCAGGGCAAACAAGCACAACTCAAATATATAAGTGACAAATGACAACAGAGATTGAATCACATTTCAGGATTTCAAGTTTTGCACTGGTAACTTAAACACATCTCAGACATCGTTATACTGGCATGCTCATGTGGAATTACAGGGAACAGTAGCAAAACAATTCAACAGCATTAACACACAAAACAGTGTTGTAAAAGATGACCAATCACACTTTCTGATGGTCTGAAAGCAAGGCGTACAGTAAGAAATGTTTTATGGGAGCTCTCCTCTGCCATTAAGCTGTATAGTGTGACAAAAAACAATTGCAGTAATAAAGAAATGTTTGGATGAAGACATGCAATAGAGATCATAATTAATTTGGAAATAAGTAATGCCTGTGAGCAATGAATGACTTAATAAACATTCACATCATGTAATTTTTGAATACATGTCAAGACAGATATCAGAGATGCCACAGAAATATGAATTTCGGTTGTATCAAGCAGTATACCCTTGAAGGGCTTATAGCACTTTCCTATCATAAAGGCTATGGATGCCCTAACTCTTAAGAGAATAGTCTGAAAAAGGTGTGCCTCTAAACCACTGTTATCTGACAGACAGATATTAATAGAGTCAAACCTCTGCTTATGATACTAGGCTTTCTTCAGCCCTCTGAACTGTCTACATTTGCCACAGAAAATAGTAATGGAGGCTATCATAAATTACTGAAATCAATGTGTGCAGTACGAAAGATGTTACAAATATAATTTGAACAATCTGATTTAGTCAGAAGGCTGGAAAGGAACAGCAAATGTTACTGCCCACACAACAGTGAGCAGTACAGTACCAATGCTTCTTTGGAAGCTGTTTCCACCATGTAGTACACACATTGTCCCAGACTTGAACCACATTCTATTTGTGCAGGTATGCTGTGCAAGCCAGTACTTAATGCACATACCACTGGAGCACTCACAGCAGAACATGCCCAGAATAACCATTTCACTGCCATGCTATCACAGCATGTGACATATATCATTGTCTAACATAAAAATGGATACAAATAACTACATGCAAAGTTTTTGTGTAATGACAGTACAGTCATATAATGTTGCCCTTTTCAGGAACAGCAAGTTATTTAAGTCTACCATCTAATGAACTGTGAATGAACCACAACTACCACAGTGGAAGTCTTAACACAACTGTGACACTCCACATGTGCTAACTTATTACATAATATGTATGTGTCAAAAACAATCTCTTTGAGATAAAAGAGATGGAGGGTCACTCCCACTGTAACTGTGATGGATGCCATTCATGCATTAAAGAATAAGGCAGTACAATGCTCACAGGTCACTGACTGTGGAACACCTGAGCATTTGACTACATACAATACATTCTACTGTAATGAAAGAATGTGCTGCAGTAGAAGTATCACTATGCTTGTGAAATATGTTGGTATTTCAAGGCATTACATCATGTTACTGCTGCAAGGCATATGTTAGTCTGTAACTGATGTACTAAGGAAACAACATGCAGAATACAGTCTCATTTCCTTATGCTGGAGGAGAACATTTACTGCAAATGTTATTTAAAGAAATGTTATTTAAATGTTAATGTTATTTAAAGAAAATGTAATCACATGTCATCATTACTGTAAATGAAAGCATTATGTGGAAAACGATCATAGTTTTTGGCATGACAAATCAACATCTACACATTCAAGGAGCAGATGTGTTTGACAGCAACATGCTAAGTCACAATAAGACTGATACAATATAGTCTGAGAAGTAATAACTGAATTTTAACTATCTAAGATCACAATCTACAGATTTGTGCCTGAACTGTAAGTGCCACATGACTTAATGCAGAGCAACTATGACAGTGCATAGTTGAATAGATGACATCACAACTATTCATTGGATGTTTATGCCAAAAAGTAGTTGAAGAACACAATAACACATCATATATGTATTTGAAGAGTATTCTACACAGTATAACAGTAAATGACACACACACACACACACACACACACACACACACACACACACACACACAGCTGGACTCAAATCTACTACCTATGTAGGAACACAACATACAAAGCACAGTATCAAAGTCATACACCACAAGAGAAATTGCACTACAACTATGCGACCATTGTGTCGCCAAAAAATTTATTTTCCCTGGGGATGCCAGAATTTGCAATTTTAACACAGTGCCACTGTAAATACATTTCTTAACTGAAAGAGTACATAAAGGTGGTGATGAGGTAGCCAGTCACACTAAGCAAGGATGGACTTGAACCACCTGTCTGGTTAAACCATCTATACAGTACAATATAAGCAGCCAACACAACAACAGAATTCTGAGTACAAGTAAGGCATACAGCATCTATGAAAGGATGGCATCAGCAGTATATTGCCAAGGAGATGTGTGTGGTAAAATGGCTTTTACAGCCATATGGGGTTGTAAATGTTTTCAGTGCAAATGTGAGTAATCCCATCCTGATTTAATTTGCAGTCACACGCACAGTTACAGAAGTTAATCACCACTGTATAAGAACCCCATACTTATATAATTACACATTCTAGATAACAGTGTATGAAACGCAAGCACCACAGGAAACGTCTGACTTTAAGTGTGAAAGTGCACTTTAGAGAGAATTACCTCATCAATGAGGTGCAGTGAAGATGTTGTTAAAGGTGGAATAAGTGTTAGTCTCATCATCTTCTTCTTCTTCTTCTTTCGGATTTTCCCAGTTAGGGATCATCACAGTGGATCACCTGTCCGCTCATGATTGGCAGTGGGGTTTTGCAGTGTCGAGTTGCCAGCCCGGCGCCCAACCTTCCACGGAAGGCACACACATGCACACACTCCCATCTAGGGCCAGTTTAGAGTATCCAATCCACCTACAGCATGTCTTTGGGATGTGGGAGGAAACTGGAGCACCTGGAGGAAACCCACGCAACCACTGGGAGGACACGCAGACTCCGCACAGAAGGCACCCCAGCCAAGGATCGAACCGGGTCTCATCATCTAGCAGTTTAAAATATTTCTCCAGAGTAGAAGTTGAATGAGGACAGATTTGTTGGAGGACATGCTCACTTGACTCTACACCCCCCCCCCCATACACACAAGAGTCTCACTTAGACCTTCGAACCTCCTAGCTTTCTACTTACACAATCAACAAAACACAGTATTAGTCACAAGTGCCACAGGAGAGGTATTACTGTTAAGAGGAGAGACTGCACATTTGACAGGATGACCTCATCAGAGTGTTGTAAAGGGAATGTTTCTCTTAAAAGTGGGATAAGGGAACTATGTGTGAAATTAAATGAATACTCCTCATGGGAAGTGGATACAGCACCAAGCATTACACAGACACACACACACACGCACACACATGCACACACACACACACACACACGCGCGTGCGCGCATGCGTGCACACACACACGCACACACAGGCACACACAGGCACACACACACACACACACACACACGCACACACACACACACACACACACACACACACACACACACACACACACACACACACACACACACACACACACACACACACACACACACACAAAATTTTCCCATATTGAGCATCAAACTTATTTACTTAATCTAGAAAGCAAAGTATTAGTTGCAAATACCACAGCAGAATTCTGACTCTTAAGGGAAGCGAGCACACTTTTGACAGATGATCTCATCAGTGTGTTGCAGAGAAGATGTTTCTGTTAACAGTGGGATAAGGAAGGATAAAGTTAAATAAATTTCCCTAAGGGGTAGTGGATGCAGCACCAAGCATTACACACACACAAGTTTTCCACATTGAGTATTGAACCTCACATCCAACACTAGTTACAATATCTAGATAGAATTGTTAGTCGTAAGTCAAAAGAAGTTGTCTTAATTTAATACTGTGAAAAAGCACATTTGTACTTGTTAAAAACCCACTGTTTGGACAAGATGATACTGTGCATCACAGGTTTGAGAAAATGTATATGTGTGCACAGGATATTGTAACAGTACTGTGGTACTGTGATGTTCCATGTAATTCAACACTTCTCTATTAAGATTCAAATACTGTCCTTCCTGTACATTGCATTACTGTGAGTGACATATACCTGATGCACAGTATGGGATGCCAGAGAAAATCACAATTGTAAACCAGTGGATTATCAGTCAAAACTTTTCTGCTACTTAATTCTGGGATGACTGCACACTTGTCTCATGATTGCACAATGTACATTGACAAGACAAACAGACACTTTCTACATTGGTCAGTGCACTGTAGAACAATGGTGATGAATAGGTTAACCAAGATTGCAATACAGTTATAAGTATAACCACTGGAGACCAGACATACATTAACCAACTGAATCAACATCACTATGGAATCAAGATAGCGTATTGTCAGAATTCAATACATACATACATTTTTCACCCTAAACAAAGAATTATTTGTTGTTGTTTTTTCTTCCTATCAGATCAGCAGTGCTGCCAAGCAAAGTCGTGCTACTGATGGCAAAGTATTACATAATCATAGCTTGAGGTGTTGAACTTAGAAAGCAAATTAGTAGTCTGTGGTGTTGTGTGCCAACTTTCATGGAAAGAAGAATTATAAACATATACAACCATGTGTGAATTTGATGGAATACAGAAAACATGCATGTTATGATCATGCTTCAGATGTATTTAGTTAATCCTTATATTGATGCTATATGTGTATTATGAATCACATGAGGAACCAAGCATATTATTGCTGGTGGAAACAAGGCTTATGGAAGAAGTTTTGAATCAAAGGTTTATTGGATGACAAAGAATTGCTGGGAAAAGTTGGACAGTTGTTGACAGGAATACACAATACAGACATAACACATTAGTGCATGTTTCATTTCTATACATATTTGTGCTGTGTCACTCTGTTATATCAGCATAATTATTCTGGCAAAATCTATACAAGACAGACTTCACAATAGGGGCTGGGGCATTAATATAATAAGAAAGGACAGAGGAGAAAGCGGGGGGCGGGATACAGGAATTTGCAGGAGGATGGGGGGACAGCACCATAGCTATCCACGTCTTCACAGCATAAATGTACAATTGTATACACAATTAAATGACTTTGGAGAGTCACATCAATGATGTGTGACAACAAGAGAATAATGTTCTATGGCCAACTGAACCAACTCAAGTGTTTCAAAATGACACATAGTCAAAGTGTAGACAAATGTATGAGGTGTACTTTTTTGAGACAGGATGCTGAGGAAGGTGCTTGGGAATGAGAAGGTTGAGCAGGAAGAGTAGATTAGGTAGGAGGTGCAAACATTAGGACATACAAGACAGGCAATGGTGGTGATGAATGCAAAAGGTTGGGGGGGGCACCAAGATTGAGGACAGGTAGGGGACATCAGAGATGCACCAACATCTAGAATGACAATGGTGAGAATCTAGTCTTCACCCTCAGAACTGTCATCACTGTCTCCTGTATCAGCTGCCTGGGTCGGTGCTGGATGTGGCATATTTTAGCAATTTGAAGGAGGACATTCTCAGCTCTACTGATATATGCACCGAGGACCTTCTCCATGAAATCCTCCACCAGCCCTGTCAAGCTCCTGGTGGGTGAAAAAATCACCACCTCCACTCGTACTGCTACCAGAGGGTACCACTGTACCAGACGCCAGGGCAGAGCTACCTGATGCAAGTAGAGCAGGTAGGACAGGGGCTGTGAGGACAACACTGAGAAGTTGTGAACGTGGTGTCTGTGCTGCCATCTGTGGAAGTATGGAAGGTCAAGCCACAGTGGTCTGTCTGCCCTCTCTGTGCTGTTGGTCATTTTGTTTTCAGCAGCAAGGTATGCAAACAACAGTATGTTAATAAATTATAACCCTTTCAAAAAGAGAGAGATGAAAAAGAGAATTAGATCCATAGCATGTCATATTAAATTATTTTTATCGACAATCTTTCTTTGAAAATACATAAACAATTATGACAATTTATTACTGTACACCTTTGCCACATCCATATATGATGTGAAGGTATTAATGTGTCATAAAATAAACAAATCTCACTGCTAGGATATAAGAAAGGCAGCCTTTATTTCCCTATGATGGAAGGGATATATGCATTCAAATGTAATAACTGCAATTACCTATCTGAATTGTTCCTGACGTATTATTTCTGTTAATGTTTTAGAAATATTATTCTTCAATAAAAACAAATTGCTGCTTCTGAGTACTGAACCTACACCCAGTTAAGCTGGTGTTCTCATTGCACCATAAGGTAGCCTAAACCAATTTTTTCGCTTTTTCCTTAGGTAGTGAACCTTGTTTGTGTGCTATTGAGTGAAGGGCAAATGGAAAAGGCATTCCAAAAAAAATATGAGACAGAAAGAATCTGACAGTAAATTGAATTCAGTTGATGGGTATACCTAGCAATGACCAGAGCAAAAAGTGCATTCCAGTGACACATTCATCCTTCTCAAATTGCCTTGCAACTTCAGGAATGTACTTTGTGGGACACATTATCAGACTTGTATTTAATGACAAGTAATGTGAAAATGGACAGACAACAGTTCCAATATTGTTAGCAATACTGACAATAGTTGATTTTTAAATACCACAGTGATATCACAATATATAAGAAATATGCATTCAGACCACCATCTGTAAAATTATCAGTTAAGTGGATCTGAACCCTGGACTAGCTGTCGTTTTCTCTAAACTCACTGCATTTACACCTTGTGCCACAGAGAATGTTACCTGACAGTTGCATTTTCTTCACTGAGTACTATCCATAGTGCTGACAGCTGCACAATAATGTCAGGCTTGTTTGCACTACAGAAGGCAGCCTAAACTAAATTTTCCACTTTTTTCCTTAGGCAGGGAACTGTGTTTGTGCACTACCATGCACGGTGCAAATTCAAAAGACATTGCAAAAAATATATGAAAGTCAAAAAAGCTGACAGTATATTGAATTTAATCAGTGGGTATACCTAGCAATGACCAGAGCAAAAAGTGCATTCAAGTGACACATTTATCCTTCTCACATTTTCTTGCAACATCATAAATGTACTTTGTGTAACCCATAATCAGACTTGTAGTTAATGACAAATAATTTGAAAGTGGACAAACAGCAGCTCATATGCTGTTAGCAATACTAACAATAATGGATTTTTATACAAGACACTGATAAAAATAAGTGTGTGTACTTATTTATACCACCCTCTGTAAAATTAATAATTAACTGCATTTGTATTGTATTAACTGTATTCGAATGCTGCATAACCTGTCTTATTGCTCTGAATTCACTTCAGTTACACATTGTACCATAGGGATAGTTATCTGAGATGTGGAATTTAGTCACTATGTAATATCCAGACTGCTGACATCTGTGCACCATTGCCAACCATGCTTGTGCTACTTATGGCAGCCTAAACTAATTTTTTCACTTTTTTCCTTCAGTAGTGAAGCCTGCTTGTATGCTGCTGAACAGTGCACAAATACAGGTTACAAATTAAAAATATATACACATTAAGAATAACTGAAATATGATCTGTAAACAGGATTTGAAAACTATATCATCTACTCCTCTCAGTGCACTTTATTTATACCCTGTCCCACATTGTTGGAGATCTGTCATGTTTATTCTCTGCAGTCATTACTATCCAGGGAGCTGATGGCCCGGCTTATCTGTGCTACTGAAGCCAAGACATTTTTTTTTCACTTTTATCCTTAAGCAGTGAAAGTTGATTGCGCACCTCAGAAGGCAATATTTAGTAAAACATTTGCAGAAATTGTTTTGGATAACAATTTAAAGGAACATGAAATGAATCAAATTGTATCTCTAGCAGTGAGCAAAGCTAGCCCTGCATTACAATGACACATTTAGCCTTCTCATTTCCTTGCACATCAGTGCTGTTGCTTATGTTTCACAAAAGCAGGACTTTTGGTAATGCCATGGTAATGGAAAGGGGGCAGGAAAGAGCAGAAATGTGCACACAATGAATATTGACAATTTCAATTGATATATCTGTCATATTTAGTCAATATTCACATAACTTGAGTCTTCCACCTCAGCACATTCATACACCAAAATGAGTGTCAATATTTATTATGACCTTCCTCAGTAAAATTATCTCAGAGAAGGTCTCTAACACTGCATGCCTTGTGCTGTTTTTCTAAGTTCAATACACTTACACATTATGCCATATAGATAGGTGTGTGACTACTTGAATTTCTTCACTCAGTACTGTCCAGAGTGCTGAAGAAAGCACACCAATGCCAGCCTCAATTGGGCTACTGATGGAATTCCAAATTAAATTTGTCAGCTTTTACCTTTGGAAGTAAATGCCAGTCAATGCAGTGCAATGCTAAATGGTATGCAAGCAAAGACACATTTTGAATCAAGTACTTTAAATGTACATTTTTGATGCTTCCTCAACTTTATTTTGTGACAGGAACCTGTACAGATTTAAACCATGGAATTAAGATCAATCATTTAAGATAATTTCCCACATTTGCCACAGACAAAGACATATGTTAGCAAGGAGTAAAATTGTTTAGATGTAGTCAAAATGTGACATTGTATCAAGTCAAATTTAAAGTGCAACAGAAAATAGTTATGAACATTGTCCTTTCTCATTTGCCAGTAAATGCCTGGATGATGGGATATTGGCAACAGTTAGGATACCCATGTAGTCAAACAATTTTAAACAAAGACTGCAAACACAGCAGGTATATTACTCTCTTTCTTTGTCTATGCCCTTATCTATGCTTTCATAACAGCAATGCTATGACTTTTATTGCACATGACATGGTATCTGTACCCCCTTGAATATACACACCATTTGTTAAACTATGGTCATTAATACAGCACTTGCATGTTATGAATGTTGCTCTCTTAACTCAATGTACTTTCAGTCTTTTTCGGAAGTCTCTTTTCCTTGACACATCCTTAGTAAGTGTATATCAGAGAGGTGAGACTGAAACACTGATTGTTCCTGAAGTCAAACTAATAGACACTTGCAAGTCATTAGCAAGTAACACTTCTCAATGCTTGCCCGTGCAGTGCTATGACTTGTGCATGCAATCATGTAGCTTTTTACACCATTTTACTTTCCCTACACTTAGTGCAGATCATGTTATTCAGGAATGCTAATTATTTAACATATCATCTGCATACTCATAGTACTCAGGCTCTGCACCATGAAAAAACAACTGTGCAGCAAATGAACTTGTATCATAGTGGGGAGACTGTTTAGATCCAGACAGCTTAATACTGCTAAATACACACACCTTTTAAGATCTAACTACTTTCTTCTAAAGGTATATTGCTATTTCTTACAGAATACTTTTAGTGTAGCATCGAGGATGAATTGCAGTACCCAATACAAAGCATTGTATGTGTTTGCTTTTTCTTTATCCATTATTGTTGGCATAGCCCATGTATGTCAGTTATGCAAACTGACATACATTTTATAGGTTTTATTTTCTTGGAATATGAGCAATTATTGCACAAGAGTGCAGTACAGTTTTGTAGCCAGATCAGGTATTTTTACAAGTGCAGCCCAAAGAATGTGTTAAGGATGTGATATCTACCTGTCTGCCCTCCGCACCATTGGAGATGGCACTATAATAGTTTTCTCCATTTCTAGTTGCACACTGTGAATTATTGTTGTTAATGGTACAATGTATTACACAGTTACTAAACTGTTGTCTGCATTACAGAACTGCTATATTTATTATTTTAGTAATACTTTTTGTGGGGGCTGTTTTAACTTGTCTATAGTAATAGGGAGCATTACATTTTAAATTGTTGTGTGCATGATGGATGCATGCATTCATACATAACTGAGTTCACAGTCATCCTGTTTGCATTACAGATTTAATTTTGTGTTTGTTTTCTGTTTCATCCCAAAGGGATACAGTACCCAAGAAGAAATTTGTACCCACAAGCCACCATTCAACGATGCAAAAAAATGAGGTCATTACCCAGTCCTTACGTCACCATGAAGCTTTTATCTTATGGAGAGGTAGAGGTGACCAATCTGTCCAAGACAAGGTATGGCAGCAAGTGGTCAATGATATCAATGAGGTCAGAGGACATGGGTGAAGTTACTCCCAGATATGACACAGGGCAGGTGATATGATAACCTCTGCCCAATGTAGGGTAACTGCAGTTGCTCAGGAATAGGTGGCTATGGAAGGTGGTGCTGCTAGCAAACAACCACTAACTGAAACAAAGAATCCTTGATGTTGGTGCCGATATAGATGACAGACCCACAGTGTCTCAAGTACAATGTCCAGGTACGCAATCCTTTAAATACATATAGCTTATATGTCTGATATATCTAAAGCCAGCAAAAAGTGTGAGTCAGATATCATAGTAATAGAGAGATAGAGAAAGGTGTTTGGAGGGGGGAATTCAACTGGCCAGTACATTTTTGTACGAGATCATTTTTAATCATCACAATTAAAGGGGATTGCTCTCCATGTCTTGTTTCATTTGCATTGTGATACTTATCAGCCTTCTTTCCTTTCCTTACTTTCAGGGACATCTGGATTGCAGTCTGCAAGACCACCTGCACATGGTAAGCACACATTTGTTATTGTTATCAATGTATACAAGGTAGATTCACGTCTGAAAATAATATTTGTATTGCTTTAGCATATATTAAAGTTTAATAAACCTTCTGTATAAGAAAAATTGCTAATCAGTTTCATTCTGTGTATCTCTTTGCTGTTTATTTCTTATTATCATCATAGGCGATCATGACAGCACCATTGTGGAACTCCTGCCACGTGATGTCAGAATATCAGATAGCCACTGATGATGATAATGGCAATAAAGAGATACAGCTGGGGGTGCAGATGGTCAGTCTGATACTGAGGTTGTGGCCCCACATCCCATGCTCATATTTTGGACACAGTCAGTATGTCTCCACCTAATCATGACATGGACACCTCTTATACTGGACAGGTTAAGGGTGACACAGTTGATCATGGTAGTGTGGCTACTCCAGTTGCAGAGCATGTCAGTTCTCCCCATAGTCATCATGAGGGTAAGGTGCCACACAGGGGGGTTGGTAGAGGTGCTCGGAGGAGGCCTGCTGTACACTCTCCTCCTGATGCTAGTGTGTCATCAGGTGCTGCTTTACTGGAAAAGCTCACCTAGACTTTGCCACAACTTGCTGTGATGGAAAGGTTAGTTTGCTTTTGCTTTCTTGTATTTTGTATTATTTTATTGCCTTCTTCTATTTTATATACTGTGATCAGTTTCTTTAGACTGTGCTTTACTTGTATTCTGCTTTTTAATTGCATATTCAAATACAATACAACATTCTGGTCATTGGAGACTCCATCATGAGACACACTGATGTCCCTCTCACCAAGCTGAGTAAGGAGAAAGTCACAGTCAGTTGGTTATGAGGAGCTAGGGTCTGCCACATTATGCAAGCACTCGGGTCACTGGACCACAAGTACCAGTCTGGCTCAGTCATATGACTGGAGACATACCTCCCTAGTCTATATGAAGAGAGACATCATTGAGCTCTTTGAATATGTGTCTCGCTCTGGTATGAGCCTAGCACTAAGCAGCATTTTACCTTCTACAAGGATGATGCCACAATATGAACAAAAGATGACTAACTTTAATAATTGACTTAGTTTCTGGTGTCATTCTAAGGGGTGCAATATTTGTCAGCATGGAAGAAGATGGTCAGCAGACCACACTGCTTTGCCAGGGATGGTCTGCTCTTCTCCACTCTAGGCTTTTAAATACTAGCTAAAACATTGTCTTCCTTCATAGTGCCTTTTTTAGGCAATGCAAAACTGAAAGTATTTCCAACATGGCAAATCAAAACCAAGAAAACCTAAAGGTTTTACTGCTCAGTGATATGAATCTAAACAATAAACTACTCTCCCTAGAAGCTCTCTTCACTCTAGAGAATGCTGATGTCTGTGCGGTCCAAAAATGTAGTTTAAAGCCATGGAGAACACACCAACAGTGCAAGGTTATAATGCCTTCCACATATTTAGACCAGTTATTACACAGACAGGGACTTAAGGTGGAGGTGTCTAGATTTACACAAAAAACAAATATACCTCAAAACTGGTCAAACAGGACAATGCACCTAAGCTGCTCCATGTTCAAATCACCATAGGCATGATCCAATACCACTTCCTTGCAAGCTACAGGTCCCCATCTATGACCTAGGAAACCCATACCATGTATTTAAACTTATTGGAAACACTCACTGTCTAACCCAATATCGTAATCATGGATAACTTTAAATTACCCCACTATTTAACTGGGAATCCTATATGACACCAAATGTACATGCACAAAGTTTCCTGGATTTTGTAAACACAAAATCCCTAGGCCAAACTGTAAATATACCAACAAGGGGTGCAACCATACTGGATCTGGTCCTCACTAATATGGAAAAGTGCTGTACACCTCCTACTGTAATGTCTTCTCTGGTAAGGTCAGACCAAAAAATGGTCTCCTTTGGGGTAAAAATAAAACCTGGACCCCCAGCTAAACCTGGAATATTCAGAAACTACTCTAAGGCTAACTTCCTGCTATTAAGTGATACTCTAGCAAAATTTCAAGCCCCATAAACCCTGAGAACACTGCCACCTCTGCAGAACTGTTCACAGAAACCCTGTACAAGTATGTTAATAGCTGCATAGAGGCATTTGTACCCACCAGGAAGAAGTACAAAACAAAAAACAAACCACCCTGGTAGAATCACAAAATCAGTAGGCTGTATAACAGAAGGAAGAAAATCATGGCAAAATTAGTAGGTTCAGCACCCAGCAGAATAAAAGCACTTAAAAACTAAACAAACTCAGAGGACAAGTAAAGTCTACCAAAGCCAAATTTGAGTTAAATGTGGCATCCCAAGCCAAGGACAACCACAAAGTATTCTTTAGCTATGTCCACAACCTCAAAAGCAATACACAACTGTGTGCAGAGCTCATTGTAAACAGCGCTACCTATACTGAGACAGAAGATACAGCAAACCTACTGTCCGATAAATTCAGCTCCAACTTTACCCTCTCTCTCCCCCTCGACCTTCTCTCAGGAAATACCATCAAATATAACTCCTTCTATTACTAGGGAACAGGTCCTTAATGCTCTCTCTAAGGCAAAGAACACTGCATCAATGAGCCCAGACAATATCCGAGGATGCCTTTTAAATAGCATGAAACATGACTTATCAGGCCCTCTGGAATTGTTATTTAACTGTTGCCTCCAAACAGGCTTCAGGCCTCAGGAATAGCAACAGTCATCCCTCTGCACAAAGGTGGGCCATCTACAGAACCTTGAAACTACAGACCCACAAGTCTCACTATTCTTATATGTAAAGCCATGGAAAGAGTTATCATGGAAATGATCAATATAGTAAACCTCCAGATGCTGGAGCCAACCCGATTTGGTTTCGTCAAGGGCAGGTCATGCCTGCTCAACCTGATGGACTTCAAAGCAATGGATGAGGGAAAAATAGTTCACTCTGCATACCTTGACCTGGCCAAGGCATTTGACACAATAGTCCACTTGGGCATTGTTGACAAACTCAAGAGGTTAGGTACAAACCCATATCTCACCCATTGGATAGCCAACTGGCTCACAAACAGGACCTAGGAAGTTAGAATCGGGGAGTCCACCTCTAGAAAGAGGCCAGACACAACTGCTGTCCCTCAGGGATCGGTCCCTGGACTGCTCATTTTCGGCATTTATTCTTTGAAGTCAAGGCCAGTGTCAATGGTCTCTAGATGACTAAATTTGCAGGTGACTGCAAATTAGGAGCTGTCATTAAACCCACACTGACTCAAATGTTCTCCGGGAAAGGCTGACACAAACAACTGGTGTCAAAGCCATGGACTAATACTAAATGCCAAAAATGCATAATTGTATCCTTTGGGAAGTCATCCACCTCAGGTAACTATGATACTAACAACACACCCCTTAGAGCTGACCCAGCAGTCAGGGACTTAGGGACACACATACACAGTAATCTAGCCTTTGATCATCGCATGTCTACAGTGGTGAGGAAATCATTCTATGTTGCGCAACTTATAAACAAAGGTATGGCATCCATGTCCATTGTTCCACTGTATTCGGCATTCGTCACACCTAGCATTGAGTACAATGCCCCCTTTGGTATGTACCTAACCAGGCATATCCAACAATTGGAACATCCACAGAGGTTCTTCAGTAAAAGAATAAAGGACATAAGTAAAATGTGTTATGCAGACCAGCTCAAGACCCTCACCCTGTATGCTGTCTCCTACAGGCTTTTGAGGGGAAATCTATGCTTGGCATACAAGGCATTATCAGACCCCATAATGATGGACCTCCTGCATATCCACAAAACAAACAGCACCAGACCTGCCCATTCTAAAGACTTAAACCTTGCCTGTGATATAAATAGGACCTGCTGAAGGGACAGGTATCTATCTCTGAGACTACCCAGTCTCTGGAACAGGCCCCCATTCACGTGAAGCAGAGTTCCTCTCTAACTCAATTCAAGTGTTACTTGAACAATTGGATGGGAAACAGGAAATTCATCCCTGATTTGGCACCTATGTCTCTAATGGACACAGGCAACCTGCAAATGGTTCATCTCCCAGGCCCCTGTTTATGCTTATCAAGGGTATCAAACTTGTCAAAATTTGGGATGCATGGCTAGGGTTAAAAAGAGCTTTGTGGTCATTAGCCTCGTAAACACCTATGAACCTATGAATATATGTGCAGGGCAATAGTGAAGGCACAGGCACATTCCACCAGGGCCTCAGAAGAGAGTCCAGGTACTGAACATTGTGCATTTTGATATGCATGGCTCCCTGGACTGTGTAGGTGACTCCTTACACAAGATGAATGACACAATGGATTGGGCAGTGTCTGTGATGGAACGTCTGCTGGAGGAGGGTGGGCATCAACATAGTCAGAGAGCAGCTACATCTTCTGCTGTTAGCAGATGTGTCACGTCAGATCCTGCTGCCATACTGCCACTACTTCCACTGCTCGGTCAGTGATTTCAGCAGCCACACCTAGATGTGGCAGGCCATGGGGTAATGATCCTGGACAGTCATTAGGAGAACTCTTCTAACAGACATTCTTCACATTCAGCTAGCACTCAGCTTTCCAGCCATGGCCTCTGAACTCACTACTCTACCATGCATGACTCACACCTGTCTGAGATACCAGGATGTAGTTCTAATAAAGTTCATGATTGTGTTCATGCAGACACATACACACACTGAAAAAAATCACTTGCCATGCCACCTTTACACATGCAAGTTATCTAAACAGTACTATTGACTGCTACACATCTTATCGTGCCTAACCACTGTATAATACTTTGGCACATGACTGTGTTTCTTACTCACACACACTCACGTCTTTGGTGTCAACCTTGCTCTTCTGCTACTCCTCCCCAACCACCCTGTGCAAATGAAGATGATGACTGTGCCCTGCCCTTTGCATGCGTCTTTGTGACTTAGGGTTACATACATGACTGATGCACACAGTGGACACATAATTTTGCAGAAGAAATGTTTTTGATTTCTTGTTCTTACTTATTTGTGAATGATAGCTTATAAACTTGTTGAACCTCATTGTATTTCAGTTAATTTGCTAAGTAAAGCAGTCAAACCAGTAGGCACTTCAGTCCTGCTTCTTGATATATTTGTGCAAATGAGGGTACAACAGACTTGCCCCATGGTTTATAGACAGTGGACAGTGGTCAAGTGAAATGCTTGATGTACAGTACTGGGTAGAATATATAACTGTATACATAAACATCAGACATACGAGCTATTAATAACATAACTGTACACCTCAGATAAATGTTCTGTTTAGGGTTTATATATATATATATATATATATATATATATACATATATATATATATATATATATATATATATATATATATATATATATATACACACATACATATACATATTTCCATATGACAGTACTGTTATTTAAACATTTTATTTTTATAACAGGTTCCACACTTACCTTGCCATTACTACATGTACAAATAGGTTCAAACCTTGCACCCTGTGTCTGTAAGGTAAACACCTTTACCATTATGCCAACCTTCCACCCCTTGGGGGTTTTCCTTATCTAATGCAATCAGAACACAGCCATTGCATGGTTAAGTAAAAGTTGTGGAGTTTGACAGACAACAGTTTTCCTGTTTGTATGTGCATGGGATCTTAGGCTTTGAACTAAATAGTGTGTGCTGTACGTTTTCTTTTAGCCACAGTCATGGCATACTGAGCTCACTACCATTTGCAGCTGGAGGTTCTCCCTTAGACTCTTCTTCTGTACCTGTTACTGCTGGCCCTGCCTGTGGTCCTTGAAACTGTAGTCCTGCCCCTTGCCTTCCTCGTTGAAGCTGTTTCCTAAGAAATATATTGTGTAACATGACACAGATGGTACGTATCAAAAATAATCAAGAAGCACAATGAGAAACGATAAATCTCTACTCAGCAAGAATAGGTGAAAAAAACTAAGACCGATCACCACAACAGACAGGCTAAATGTTTTATTAGCACTTTCATGCATAAAGCACTTCTTCAGACCATAACAACAGTAAACTCATGAAACCATTTAAATAATGCAATAATTAAGTAATTAATCAATTAAATAAAATAAACAATTATAACCTGTGTTTCAATGGTGCAGCCCATGCATTAGCAATACTAGCTTTAAAGGAATATTGTTATTCAAACCAAATTCCCTGATAGCTTATAATTTAATAATCCATCTCAGCTGTTCATATTCAATGTTGTTAATAATATTACCATCTTTGATATTTCTAGATACACGTTGTAACACCATAAAAGAAAAAGAATGTCCAGGATTACTGTTGGCATGTTTGGCTAAAGTGTTCTTGGTGAGATTTCTACGTATGTCATCTGCGTGTATTCTTTCGTTCAAACAGCGATTAGTCTTTCCTACATAAACACAAGAACAAGTGTTGCAAGTTTCCAGATATACTAAGTCTTTACTCAAATAGTCAGTATATAATCCTGGATGAACTCTATTGCCAATCTTGGGATGTATAATATGATTATTACAAGAAATAAACTTGCAGGCTTTACAAAGTGTACAGTGGAACATACATATTCCATTAGAAGCTAGCTGTTTAGAACTAAAACTAGGAAAAACAAAGCCTCTGTTTAAGGGATAGTCCATTCTTGAAACAAAAACTAGGTTGATTCCCAATAATGTCACTAATACTTTGATCAACCATTAAAATGGGCCCATTGTGTTTACCAATTGCATTTATTTCACAGATCAAACTAACATTGCTAGTATATGTGAGGGAAATGCTAATATTCCTATTATCAATAGATGAAGCGTAACAAGATGTTTGAGCATCCTTATTAGAGAAAAAAGGTTTCCCATTCCATTCTTTCCCCTTAGACCCTTAACTTCATGAAGGGCTTTGTCTACTTTGTAGCTATTACAGCCTCTTGCTAAAACTCATTACTAGTGTTTATGTAGGCTACATTTAATTATATCTCATCAGTGTTTAATCTTGGCATTCTTAAAAAGTGTCCTTTTAAAATATTTCTATAGATGCAATTAGGATGCATGCTCGTATGATGGAGGATACAATTCCTCCAGCATGACTTGCTATAAACACTGGTGTCACTAAAACTTTTTTCATTTTTATAAAGCTTCACATCTAAAAAATATATCTCAGATGGTGACCAAGTAACTGTAAACCTCAAAAAAGTCAGTACTACTATTTAAACTTTAAATAAACAGTTCAAACCATTGACAGTGCCCTTCCATAACATAAATATGCCATCTATGAATCTCATATAATAATAGAACTACCAAATTCATATGACTTAAAAATCCAGTTTGTTTCCCAATGCACTAAAACAATGTTGGTATAGCTATTGGCATATGTTGTGCCCATAGCAACACCCAACCTTTGTAAAAAAAATTTCATTCTCAAAAATAAAAACATTGCAAGTGAGTACAATATCAAGCAACAAGCAAACTGTAGTTTTATTGGCCATTTGGGCTATTTCTATCCCTTTCATCTTTCTGTTTAAAAAAAGTTTGCACTTTTTTTGCACTTGTATTACCTCAGCAAGAGCCTGCCTGGGAGTCCTGCAGAGTCCAACAGCAGCAGAGAGAGAAAAAGAGACTTTGAGTGGATTAAGTACCTCTGTTTTGCTTTTTATTGCTTATTTTTGCTAGCCACATTATTCTGACCGTTTTTATTAACTTTGCTACTTAATTGAACTGTTTTTGAATTTCTATACTGTTTGCACTTTAAATTATCATTGTTAAGTGTTTTTCATCTGTTTAACTGTAAAGAGCTACACACTCAAGTGTGATAGCCTGTTTTCTCTGTTAAAAGTGTTTTTATTCCTGTTTTTGCCTTAACGTAAAAAAAAATCCTATCCCTCGACTCATTTCCTGCCTTTCTAGAACTAGTAAATTCTGGTTTTCAGATTTTGCTGAATCCTGGGCTGTTTGTAAGTTCCTGTGTTGCCCAGACCTTTATAAGATAGAGGAAAGTTTATCAGTGACAGTGGTGAGCTTTGGAACAGCCTATCTGTCACTGGAGGAGTTGTTTCAGTTCAGAAACTGTAGTTTTATTGGCCATTTTGGGCTATTTCTATCCATTTCATCTTTCTGTTTAAAAACCCGTGTTTGTGTGGTTTTGTGCATCACGCAGTGCCGTTTAACTAGGGTTAAACTATTTCCAGTGCCAGAAAGTCTACTCTTAAAGTTTCCCTTAGAACTACCCAGTTTTCTAGTTTTAGCACTCAAAACTGCATCCTTGTGCTCAGCACTTGTTCAAGACTCACTGCAAGCACTAAATAAACTACAAAATACTACAGCATCCAACCTTCCTCACTTGTCAGGTGGAAAAACGTTTTTAGTACTTAAATTAAAAACCACCTATCTAGGCATGTCTAAGGGTCTGCTCCCAATGTTTTCTCCTGTCTACCTGATGAATCTGGGCATCTTGGGAAAATGTAGCAATTACCCATGTACACCGACAACCCTCTCCTCCTACCACCCAACACTACAACCTGTGAGAGATGCACTTATATAACCAAACTGGAAGCCAGGCTCTCTCCAGCCAAGACTGGACTAGACAGTCAAGAGGAGAAGGTAAACACCTGCACCACACCATACTCAACACATAGTCCATCAATTTGTACACCACCTAAACCCACACATAGTAACACAAAACACACACCTACATTCACGGAGGCTCTCAATAAAAATCTGGCCAAACAACAGAGACCTCCAAAGCAGAAACACAAGCAACCAACATACCACAATACCCAAATGATACATAGACCACAAAATCAGTGTGCCACTCAACCTCAGTCCTTAAGGCAAAACAACATACCCAACACACTTGTCATAGGTGACTCTATAGTCAGGCACACTGATGTCCTACTCAATAGGCTAAACAAGGTGAAAGTTACTGTCAGCTGCCTGTCGGGTGCCAGGATCCACCACATAACACATGCACTCAGGTCACTCCACAGCAAGTACAAATATGACTCTGTTATTGTCCATGTTGGTGTGAATGACCTGAGATGTACCTCCCTGGACTACATGAAAAGAGACATGGAGGAGCTCTCGGATCATGTAGCCAAGGCAGGTATGACCCTAGCCCTGAGTAGCATCCTGCCATCACCCAGAATGATACTACAGTTCAACAACAAAATGATCAACTTCAACAATTGGCTAAATTTCTGGTGTCATTCAAAAGGGATCTAGTGTCTGTCTACCTGGGATGACATGACTGACAGACCACGATGCTTCATCAGAGATGGACTGCATCTGTCGCCCCTGTGATTCCAGATACTGGCTAAAGCTCTTGCCACCCCTATAGTGCCTTTTTAGGCAAGGTTCAAATGACAAAATCACCACGGTAGCAGGTACAAGCAAGCAAAAATGAAGGGTAATGCTACTCAATGTTAGAAGTCTAAACCTTAAAATGAACTCACTCAAAGCACTCCTTAAAATGGAGAACACTGACATCTGTGCAGTAACAGAGACCTGGTTCAAGGTTCCAGAGAGCACCCCTGCATTACCAGGCTAAAATTCATACCACACCTTTCGGCCACCTAACCTGGACCGAATCACTAAAGGAGGAGAAGTGTCCATATTCATTAAGGATATCCACACCTCCAGGCTAGTTGCTCAACATAATGTATCCGAAATTATCCAAGTGCAACTAACACTGAGCAAGACTGCAATCCAGGTTGTAGCTTGCTACAGATCCCCTGCCATGCCCCAGGGTGCCCACTCCACGTTCCTCAACATACTAGATAATATTAAGGTACAGCCCAATACCCTAATAATGGGTGATTTCAACTACCCCACCATTAACTGGGAAAATTACTCGTGTACTAACTCATTAGCTCAATGCTTTCTGAAATTCATAAATTCCAATGCCCTGGATCAGCTTGTCATACCCCCACCAGAGGCATCAATATCCTGGACCTGGGCATTACCCACATGGGTAACCGATGTTCCATGCCAGAGGTCAACTCCTCACTGGTCAGATCTGACCATAAACTAATCACCCTAGATATCAATTTTCCGCCTCCATCCCCCATTAAGGAAACCACCATAAAAAACTTCTCCAAAGCCAACTTCACACTTCTTAAGACAGAAGTGGTAAACTTCACTACACCTGTGCAAACGGATAATAGGTATGACAGCCAAATCCTATACACATGCACTGTATAAACACATACATGAGTGCATGGATAGTGCCATCCCCAACAGAACCAAGACACTATCCTCCAAAAAAAGGAAGCCAATCTAGTGGTCCCCTGCCATAAATAAACTCTACAACAGAAGGAAGAAGCTGTTGCAGAAAACAGTAAAATCCCCTGATTGCAAGAACTCACTGGCCAGCCTCAGTAAGAAGCTGAGATCCCTCATAAAATCCTCCAAAGCTAGCTATGAAAATAAAATTGCCACTGATTCTAAAAATAATCACAAAGCATTCTCATCTATGTCAAGAATCTCAATGGCAACACTCAGATCTGCTCTGAATTACAGCACAATGACACTAGATATACAGAACCAACTGATATTGCCAACATCCTGGCAGACAGATTCAGTGCAAACTTTACACCCCCCACTCCCCAAAGGGCCCATCCCTATACCGAAAGAATGCATAGCCCCTGTAATCACAGATGCACAAGTTAAGACCTCACTCTCCAAAGCCAAAAACACAGCATCCATTGGACCAGACAACATCCAAGGCTGCGTAATGCATGAACTACAGGATGAACTGGCACTCCACCTAAGTACCATATTCAATCATAGACTCACTTCAGGCTTTGTGCCTACTGAATGGCAGTGATGGTTATCCCACTCCACAAAGGGAGCGTCACCATTGACTCCAGGAACTATCGCCCTATTAGCTTGACGAGCCTGGTCTGCAAGGCCATGGAATGTATAATCATGGAGCTTATAAACAAAGACATAGGTAACCTGCAAATGCTGGACCCCACTCAATTCAGGTTTGCAAAAGAAAGCTCATGTCTCCTAAACCTGACTGACTTCTTTGAAGCAGTCACCAGAACCGTGGATGAGGGTAAGGTGGTGCACACAGCCTATTTTGACCTCACTAAGGCTTTCAACACCATTCCCCACTCTGGAATTATAGATAAACTCAGTATACTGGGCAGAAATCCCTATGTCACAAGATGGGTGGCCAAGGGGCTCACCAACAGAACCCACACAGTGAAAATAGCCGACTCCAAATCCGACTTCAAACCAGTGACAAGTGGAATACCACAGGGTTCAGTCCTGGGTCCTCTCCTGTTTGGCATTTATTTCTGAGAAGTCTAGCCTAATACAGCAGATCATTGGCTAACGAAGTTCGCAGATGACTGAAAACTGGGAGCCATAATAGAATCGCCTAATGATGTGGACATTCTACAAAGGGGCCTCACAGAGACTGATGCTTGGTGTCAAAGTCATGCCCTCAAGCTCAATGCCAAAAAGTGTATTGTCACCCCCTTTGGAAAAACACTGTACCCATGAACTACCACATAGGCAGTAACCTACTTAACACAGAAAGTGTGATAAGAGACCTTGGGACACAGGTGGACACTAGTCTCTCCTTTGACAATCACATTGCCACAGTAGTCAGGAAATCCTTCTACATGGCACACCTCATCACTAAAGGGTTCTCCTCCGGAAAAATGGAAGTCATTGTTCCTCTCTACTCATCCCTTATCAGACCCATCATCGAGTACAGTACCCCATTTGGCATGTACCTTGCAAGACATCTGCAACAACTAGAAAGGCCACAAAAATACCTCACTAAGAAGATTACTGGCCTCAAACAGATGCCATACACAGACCGCCTCAAAAAACTCCAGCTCTTCTCCGTCGCTTATCGCTTACTCAGATGCGACCTCTGCCTAACTTACAAAGCCATGTCAAACCCAGTTCTGTTGGACATGCTACACTTAAAGAAACCCCAATCTCTTCGTGCCACATGCTCCAGGGACCTGAACCTTGCCACCACAATAAACAGAACATGCTGGTGGGATAGATTCTTGTCCCAGAGATTTCCCATACTCTGGAACAGGTTATCCATTCACATCAAGCAGAGACTCTCATTAGCCCTCTTTAAGAGGAATCTGGACAACTGGATGGGAAATAGGAAATTCACCCCGGGGATCACCTCTGTGGCTCTGCTCGACAGAGGCACAGGAAAATAACTTTCTTGGGTGGCGAAAGCCAGGGAACCTTTTGGCTAGGCTTATATAGGCTCTAGGGCTGATAGCCTAGTACCTACCTATGAACGTATATCAGATTAATCTAATTGATGGAATAATCACAATTGGCAGATACAAAAGAATAAATCACTTCTATACCATAATCATTCGGTAAACCTGTATCAGATTAATCTAATTGATGGAATAATCACAATTAGCAGATAAAAAAGAATAAATCACTTCTATACCATAATCATCCGGTATGACAGTAAAAAGTGTATTAATATCAATGGTAACAAAGTTGGGTCCAAATCCGTTTATCCAGTCTACATATAGTAAGATTACTAAGATACAGGTGAATAGTTTGATTACAGAAGTACATGAAAATCTATATTATTTTCTCATGACTAGTATGATTGCTTATGATTTGTATATGTATTTGAATACTGATGAACTGATTTAACCTGTTTTATATGGTTTACCAAAGATTCATAAGGATTTGAGAGAGACACCGATGTGCCCAATAGTTTTAGGACACAGTTGGCTGACTGAACCCTTAGCTATATATATATATATATATATATATATATATATATATATATATATATATATATATATATTGAAGAAAAGTTGAAATCTATACTGATTAAGGCGCCATCAGTGTTAAAAGACAGCAAAGATGTTTTAAGTCCTTTATATGCATATTTGAAAGGTAAAATGGACTTGGACCAAACTTTGCTTGTTACCACGGATATTAATACACGTTTTACTGTCATACCGAACGATTACAGTATAGAAGTGATATGTTCTTTTTTTTTATCTGCTTATAGTGATTATTCTTTCAGATTAATTTGATATGCTTTTTGCTTGATACTCTACTCACTCACAATGTTTTTATTTTTGAGAATGAATACTTTTTACAAAGGTTAGGTGTAGCTATAAGCATAGCATGTGCCAACAGCTATGCCAACATTGTTTTAGCACATTGGGAAGCAGACTGGGATTTTAAGAATTTGGCAGTTCTATTATTTATTATAAGAGATTCATTGATGATGTATTTATGCTATGGGAGGGCACTGTTGATGCTTTGAACTGTTTTATTGAAAGTTTAAATAGTAATACTGAATTTTTGAGGTTTACAGTTAATTGGTCAACCTCTAAGATAGATTTTTTAGATGTGAAACTATATAAAAATGAAAAAGGTTTTATTGGCACGAGTTTTTATAGGATGTCATACTGGAGGAATAGTATCCTCCATCGTACAAATATGCATCCTAATTACATCTATAGAAATATTTTAAAAGGACAATTTTTAAGAATGTCAAGATTAACACTGATGAGATAAAATTAAACGTAAAATACATAAACACAAGTAATGAGTTTTTAACAAGAGGCTATAATAGCTATGAAGTGGACAATATCCTTAATGAAGTTAAGAGTCTAAGGGGAAAGAATTGGAAACCCTTTTTCTCTGATAAGGCTGATCAAACATCTTGTAAAGCTTCATCTACTGATAGGAATGTTAGCATTTCCCTTACATACAGTATACTAGCAATGTTAGTTTGATCTGTGAAATAAATGCAATTGGTAAACACAATTGGCCCAGTTTAATGGTTGATCAAAGTATTAGTGACATTGTTGGGAATCAACCTAGTTTTTGTTTCAAGAATGGGCTATCCCTTAAACAGAAGCTTTGTTTTTCTAGTTTTCATTCTAAACAGCTAGCTTCTAATAGAATATGTATGTTCCACTGTGCACTTTGTAAAGCCTGCAAGTTTATTTCTTCTAATAATCATTTTATGCATCCCAAGGCTAGCAAAAGAGTTCATCCAAGATTATATGCCGACTGTTTGAGTAAAGACAGTATATTTGGCAACTTGCAACTCTTGTTCTTGTCTTTATGCAGGAAAAGTAATTGCTGTTTGAAAGAAAGAATACTTGAACACGCAGGTGACATACGTAGAAATGTCACCACGAATGCTTTACCAAACATGTCAACAGCAATCCTGAACATTCCTTTTCTTTTATGGTGTTATAACTTGTATCTAGGAATATTAGAGGTGTGATATTAACAGCATGGAATATGAAGAGCTGAGATGGATTATTACATTACAAGCTATTAGAGAATTTGGTTTGAATGACAATATTCCTTTAAAGCCAGTACTGCTAATGCATGGGCTGCACCATTGAAACACAGGTTTTAACTGTATTGTATTTAATTGATTAATTACTTGATTAAATGACTTTTGAGTTTACTGTTGTTATGGTCTGAAGAAGTGCTTTATGCATGCAAATGCTAATAAAATTTTAGCCTGTCGTAGTGATCGGTCTTCATTTTTCTTCCCTACAGACTGTAAGTGTTTCGGCAAGGGTGCCTGGGTTGTACTGCAGTGCACCTCCTGATGTGTTTAGACACCAGAACCTTGATTTTAGCAATCCAAACCCATGTTCTATGATATTCCTAGTTTGAGCATGGACCTTGTTGTATCCTTGCTCAATGGAGTTGTGTGGGTTTCTTGTGGGTGTCAGAAGCCAGGGCTCCAGTGCATAACCTGCTCCACCACTAGAAGTTCTTGAGGCATGTCACTCCTTGCAAACCTGATGTACAGTTCACAGATGTGCCATATGTGTGAGTCATGAAAACTGCCTGAGTTTCCTGCACAGACACTGTAGATGATCCCTTGGGCATTACAGATAACTTGACAGGTTATAGAGTGGTAACCTTTTCTATTGCTCTATCTCCTTTCCAGTTCACTATGTGGGGCTTTTATTTGTATGTGTGTGCAATCTATTGCTTCCAACACTTCAGAGAAGTGTGCTACTGCATAAAACTCATGCATGGTACTTGCTCTCTTTTGTGGAATACATGGGAAATAGATGTAATCCCTTATTTGTTGTGGCATTGCATTTAAAAAATGATGCAATACTCTAGAGGCTGATGTCAGTGACACCCCTAATATATATCCCCTGTGGGTTTCTGTAAAGTACCAGTAGCTGGTACACATAATGCTACACATACCTTTATTTCCCCATGATTTCCCTGAGGTGGAGGCAACAGAGGTTGCATAGTTCCTCCAGTTTTTCTCTGTCCACCCTGTATTACTCAGCAATTTCTTTGTCATGCAGCCCATGATAAATAAAACTGGGTTTAAACATCCTTCTTCTTGACCGAGGTCTGGCAGCAGCAGTAAAATCAACTTGATTTAAAGCCTGTTGCACAAACAGCATAATCATAGCATAAGTGACCAAAGGGTTCTGTAGTTCATGGAAAAAGTGAGCACTGAGTGTACACGATTGCTTAATAGCCTCTTGAATAACTCCACCACATTGGATTGGTTAATCATCATGTAATTTGGCTCTTTATGCCGTTAGAATATTCTGACATTTTTCTTTGTTTTGCAGTGCTACACAATTTGTACAGCCATTTAATGAATACAAATAGCGTGCTATCATGTTGATGGCATGGCTGCACTTAGTGTTGCTGTTAATGAATACCGCCAATGTTTTTCATGAAATCAAACTTTTTCAAAAGGTTATCATCACTAGATATAATTCTAGAAAGACAAACCATCTGCCCCTTAAAAACAAAACTGGGTACAACTTACATAATGTATTCCATTTCTCTTGACAATGTTTGCAAATTCCATGCCACTAGAACAAGAGGTAGTATTAAAAGACAGCCTATCTGGAATACTACGCAAGCTAAAACTGTCACAGGTTGTTAAAAGTAGCACACTGAAGTAGCAGAATTCAGAGCATATATGCCCATCTACTTTGAATGAGGACCTGCCAAAATCTGAAATATTTTTCCTAGGAATTTGCTAGCATACTTCAAAAGCAGTGCTATATTATGTCCTTTCAAGGTATTCACATAGATGTAAAGCTGACTTTATTGTCCACTTGCCTGCCTGTCATTTGTTCTACATCTTTACTTCCACCACCTCAACCTGATCTCTGCCAGGACACCGTGGTATGATCCAGCTAAACCATTAATTTCAGATGTTTCAGGATCAGCCTGACACAACATTTTCAGTATTAGAGAATGGATGAACCATGACTCTAGACTCCCATGATACACAACCATCTCAGACACTTAATAGTAGTCTTAAAACAGTATGGCATATACACAGACTCTTGTTTAGGCTAACTTCAAGACGTATTCATAAACCTATGAAAGAATTATTTGTTGGTCTGGTGATTAATTCACTCAGCATGCATTGGTGCACACTGCAAAACATCTAACCAGTACCAAACTAAGTATGCTTGAGCTGGTAGCCTTCTCAGGAACAAATAACTTAGTGTGCCAACAATAGCAAGAGACTTTCCTGGTCTGTCAGCAAATCTGTATATCATCTCACTAGCAATACTCAGAAGCTGTACTGTGGAACAGGTTTCTTTTCATGAAATAAGACAACCGCAACTTATGGTCTGTTATGGGGTTATTGAAGCTAATTGAAAGAGTAAAATGCTGACATTCCACTCATCGACCAGACAATATTGACAATGGAAATATCAATATTATACTATGCCTGCAATGAGCAATAATCTCAGTACATGCAAAATTAAAGCTAAAAAAAAAATTGCGGGGGAGCACATTGCATCCCCATGTGGGGGGGGGGGGGGCAGTTGCACCTGCTGCTAATATATATACTAACTCAGACTGCATAATTTCAAGGAAAGGTCACGTCCTACAACTATGAGACTTGTGTGATCTTGCACACCTGTCAAAAATAGTTTTAATCAATCAAATTTTGTCAACAAAACAAGCAACAAACAAGCACTGTTTCAACAAAATTCAGTGCTATGCATATACATTTGACAGCACACAATGTTATCAGTTTATCATTAGACAGCAGCTAAGTCAAGCCTGTTTAATCAACTTAACAGCTGCTCAACTGTAGTGATATGAAACTGAGCTACAGTGTGGACTGGGATTATGTCCTTTTGTCACTGTTGTACAGTCTCTGAGCTGGTGTTAGTAAATAACAAATGGTGATAAAGGCACAACCCCACCCTCAAAATGGGGGATGCAAGGGGGTGCTCCTCGCAAAAAAATGTATGCATCTCTGCACTCCATGGGTATTTGTAGGAGGATGAGCAATTCCAGCTGATAAAATTAGTTCTGATTGCTTTTTTTTAACAGCCAGATTTCCTGCAGATGATTTTATGTAGGTTTATATGTACAGATGGGGCTACTTGCCTGCACTACTGCACTGAAACTTGAAAATATTGGCAGCAATAATATTAAAAGCAAATGATCAACATGCAAACACTGATATATCACCCCTCACCCCCCCCACACACACACACACACACACACACACACACACACACACACACACACACACACACACACACACACCTGCCCCACCTGTTAATTATACATCCTAACTCCAGGACTGCAAAACCCCAGGGAATGGGCATATTCCCCAACCCCAGGGAAGTTTGATATCACACATCTGTTGACCATCTGTTTTTCAGTACCAATGTGTGTCGACAAAACAGATAATCGACATTTGGCAGTTTCAATCAATTTATCCACTGCAGTATGGATATATATCATTAAGTCAAATGCTTGATTTAGCAAACATCAACAGATCAAGCACAATCATCCGCGGTGGTGCAGTGGTAGCGTTGTTGCCTCACAGCAAGAGGTTCTCCCGTTCGATTCTCAGCTGGAGTGCGGGGAGTGCCTTCTGTGTGGAGACTGCATGTCCTGCCCGCAGTTGGGTGGGCGTTCGAAAGACATGCGTAAATGGGCATGCCTTCGTTGAAGGTTGAACGTCGAGCTGGCACCTCGGCGTTCGTCAAAATCTACTGCCAATCATTAGCGGACCGGAGTTCCACTGTGGCGACCCCTAACCGGGAAAAGCTGAAAGACAACAACAACAGATCAAGCACAAACACTCAAAAACAAAATGATTCAAAATAATTCTTAAACATTTTTTGGCACCACTGAGGCAAATTCCCTAGCATTCCCCACATACCCTAATCTAAATATCTAAATATATATATATATATATATATATATATATATGTAGATCTGCTCTGAGATCGCACTACAGTAGGGAAAGGGCAAATTCCCTAATCCCTCCTGTAATCTCACTCAGAAAAAAAGCCAGTATGTGCAAGCGGCTGATTTTCAATCATACAAAGAAGGCTGGATTAATGAATGGTTACGCTAACTGCAGCTACTGTGTAAGCATCACATTGCCCACACAAAAGCACACTATTTGCTATTCATTAAATGGCTCTACACTTAGTTTAGAGCCTCAATACAATGACAAAATATGCTAATGAAAGCATACATAGCTGAAGTACATGCTAATTAACCAATCCAACAAGCCAGAGCTACTCAGTAAACTATAAAGCAAACATGTTCACTTAGTACAGCCATATGCCCTGAAATCGAAAACTCTTTGGATTGCAGCCAGGATTGCACTTAGAAAAAAAAATGTTATGGATTGTCTGTTGCCATCACTAACCTATAAATTAACAGACTTTAAATCAAAGTGATGCTGTTGGCAGACCTCTGCCAAGAAGAAGATGGGCGGTTATATCCAGTTTGACTTATTATGGACTGCATGACACAGAAATTGTTATGCAATATCCTGTAAACAAAGAAACAGTAGAGGAAATAAGCAACCTCTTCTGCCCTCACCTGAAGCCCAAGGGAAATGGGAAGCCTGTTTGAAAACAGAAAAAAAAATGACAACTTAGTCCCATATGGAAGTAGTTATATATATCCCTATGATGAGACATGTCTTATGTGTACAGTAATGCTAGTAACACCATATGACTGATGTCTGCAATACTGAGCTAAGGACTTTGCCCAATATTGTGCATCAATCATTTCACCTTCACACACATATATGCAACCATAGGTATGCACAAAGAACAGGGCACAGCCATCATTATCAGCACAGGGTGGTGGTGATGGGGGTACATGAAGGCAGGCCTAACAGCAAAGACATGAGTATGAATAATTGAATTACACTGAATACTTGGAAGCTCTGCAGTATGCACACTAGTGTTGTCCTCCATGTCAGAACCAACATCAATGATTCTGTGTGAAGCCTCCACTGATGTGTCAAGAATCAGTGGAGAGGAACCCCTCAGTTTCACGCACTGGTGGTTTGTTAGCAGGACCAACCCCCCACATGGAGCCATATGTTCCCATCCAATTTCACATGCCCTACATATCACTTACAGTATTATGCAACTGGTCCTATGTCATATTTTTTTCTGATATGCATGGCCATGGACTCCTACATCATTTACATAGTTCACCATCTCCTCACAGATACAGAAATGGGAGTACTTGTCACCTCTGCCTCTAAGAGGAAAAAGCCATGCTGATATAGTGCCTGGATGGTAATTTCATTCTCTGTGTCACTGTATGGCATTTTACAGTGTGCAGATGTCATGGGTGCCATAACCCTGTATGAGTTAAAACAAAAGAAAAGTAAAATACACAATTAACACACTAATGATTATCAATCAAATGAATATGTATGTATGAATGCATGCATCCATCATATACAATATAATTAAAAAATTAAAACTCCATATTAGTACACACAAGTAAATACATAACCCCTAGCAAAAAAAGAAATGAAAATCAATTGTACAAGTTATGTAAGGAGGACCACAGGTGTATAACTGTGTAGTACACTACAACATTAAAAAAGCAATGTACTCTTTTACATTACAAATGGCTAAAACTGTTGTTGGATGTCCATTTTGTGGAGGGCGGTCAGTTATATATCACAGGCTTAACACACTGTAGGGGCTATAAACATTAAAGCCCTGACCTTATTACTAATTGATACTGTCTCTGTCCTCGGCCCTTACTTGTTTAGGTCGTATCTTTCAGACCTTACTTTTTCATCTGAGGTGTTCTACAGTCTATATGCTGATGACCTGAAATTAGATAAACTGGTTACAAGTGTTACAGATAAGGCATGTCTGCAAAATAATTTGACTAAATTGACCATTTGGGCACAGGAGAATAATATGTTGATAAATACATCAAAGACTAAGCATATGAGATTTGGGAGACATAAACTGAAAGGTGGATGTTTAATACAGCACACAGTGATTGAAACTGTAGACTCATTTAAGGACCTGGGTATATGGGTAGATTCAGCTATGAGTTTTTCTAATCATAGCAACCAATTGGCTAATGATAGTTACAGAACTATAGGTTGTATAAAAAGATGTATAAAGTCTAGGAGGTCAAACATAATGAAGTCATTGTTTGTTACATTAGACCCAGACTTGAGTATGGAATAGCAATATGGAAACCCTATAGGAAAACAAGCACGAATAACCTGGAAAGAGTACAGCAGAAATGCACCAAGAGCATCCATGGATCTGAAAATCTAAGTTATTGAGAAAGACAAAAATATCTGAAATTGTACAATGTCTCTTACAGATATTTAAGAGGAGATATTTTTCAGGTATAGAGAGCATTTAGTGACAACTACCTCTGGGAATGTTTGGGGTTATCAAAAAGTACTAGAGAATCATCAGATAACCTATGTAGAAGATTCTATAGGAATGAGAAGTGCACTAATTGGTTCTCTGACAGAGTAGCTGATGCTTGGAACAGACTACCAAATTACATTAAAGCAAGTAATAGTTTAGATATTTTTAAAAACAGCCTGGACATTTATTATGGGAACAAGTGTTTTGGTATATTGGCAAGCTAGAAGGGCATACTTATACATATTTTTGCATCAAATCAGTTATAAAACTAGGAACAAGCTTTGTAAGCAAAAAGCAGCATGGAGCTCTCTGGATCCAGTATCCTCTACCATAATACACTTTCCTTGGCTACACAATTGCACTGGTATAGTGCAGGTTCAACTCTCTGAGCACAGTGAATATGCAAATAAGGAATGCACACATTAGCATTAATGAATCGTAAAATCTGCACTAATTGCAAGGAATGTAAACATGGTTTTAAGGACCTACATTATTGCATACTTAAGCCCTAATTCTTCAAAGATGAGCACTGAGAAGTGTTACTTGCAAAAGGTTTGCAAATGTGAATGATTACTCCGACTACAGAAACAATCAGTCTTTAGTAATCTGTCCTCTTTAATGTAAACTTATTGAGGGTGTGTCAGGGAGAAGAGACTTATCACTAAATTCTGGGATTATACTGATTAAGTCAGAAGAACAATATTCCTAACATTTTTAGAAAATCTTTATGACTATACATTGCGTCTCTGAGTAACAATTCTTCTGCAATTCTAAGGATGTACTTAACTTGTTAAATCACATATCAATAGCAAAGCAAAGGAAATAGCATTGTTTTTGAAAATCATAGATAAGGGAATGCTGCAAATAATATAAAGACAGGAAAACAGCAGCAGTGTTGCAAATATTTGTTTTATAGTATGTGAGAAAATATCAAGTTAACTGTTGCTAAAATTATATTAATCTACATATCTACTAGAAAATTTCAAGCAAGAGCTTTTTGGGTTTGTTGCTGTTGCAATTTTAATGTGAACTGATATAATCTCACATCTTCCTTATATGTAAGCTACGTTTTTTTCTTCCTGTCATATGTCTGTGTCAAATAACGATAGTAATCTCAAGTTTGTGCTATTAAACCATTAGTCTAATGGCTCAGATCCAGAGAGGGTGCTGCTCATGTGAAAGTACAGATGCTTAAGTAGCATATGTTCATGCTGAAAGACAATAAAGTAGAGGCAACATCAGAGATGCGCATTTTAAAGAAGTGTTTCATAATATTTCCATAATTTTTCATTTTTTTCATGAATTCTTTGCAAGACATTTGGCCTAACACACTCTTAACTGGCAATGTTCCACAGCAGTGACCAACAGGTCAATTCCTAAGTTAAAAACTGGAAAAAAATTAGTTTGGAATGCCATCAGTAGTGCAACTGAGACTGGTGCCTGTGCACTTTCATCAGCACTCTGGAGAGTATTCGGTGAAGAAGTTCCACCTGTCAGTATACCATGTCTGTGGCACAGGGTGTAAGTGAAGTGAGCTCAGAGAAAGAGGCCATGTAGTGCAGGATTCAAATCCAGTTTAGATTTTTTTATGACTGGATTCAAAATAAATCAAACTAAATTTTGACACCAGATTTTATATACAAAATAAACCTTGACACCCAATGTTATATACAAAATGATCAGGCTAAAGTCTGTAATAAATGATAAAAATCGTACCTGTAATCCCTATGAATTGATGTTGCAAATGCATTGTTGTAAACTCTCTCCTTCTCATTAATAATATGTGCTATGGATGGTGTAACATATAACATTTTGTAGAGTGTGGTAACATAAAAGCAATAACATGAGTTATATGCACATACATGTCATATTTGCTGGAGAACTTATCCATATCTCACAAGCAAGTACGCCTGCAGGCAGGTGCAAGGGGGTGCACTTGCACCCTCCTGGAACTGGCTGGCCGAGAAATTAATTTTATTTTTATTTAAAAAAAAAGTTTTTTTTTTAAAGGGCATTCCTCTTTAAGAACATCCGTTGCATCCCATCCAGTCGCACAGGTGTTTGCGACCTGTTTTCATCTTTTGTGTCTGTGCGACCAGTGGTTTACATCTTCATCTTTCGCGTCTACTGGGAATTTCAACTCCGGAGGATGTTTGGACTGCAGACGAGGTGAGAATTTTGACTTAGCTTTAAGGAAAGTTGTAAGGCAACGTGAACACTTATTCTTTTTAATTTGTTTACTTGGAAAGATATATTTTCAAAATAAGGCATGCTCAAACTCTAAACTTTTATGTGTGCCTTCTTATGTGTGGTTGTTAATTCAGGGTCTGGTAATGTACAACAGTGTTTAGACCATTCACTTGAGCATAACTGTAATGTTTAATCAGCTAGCATGTATTATACAAACTATGAGTTCTGACAGATTGTTGAATAATCCTGTAAATTAATTTTGGATTGTTTCAGTACACAACAGTCTGAGAGAGGTATGTTTATATTTTGCATTTGATTATTTCAATCTTATCTTATTTATAACTAATGTAAACAGGGTCCTTTTCTCTGAACTATTTCAGCTCTTTGTTGCATCTTTGCTATGTGGTTTATAACATCTGGTCTTTAATTATACAGTATTCTTGCATACAAATGTAAACAGATTAGCAAAATTGCAATGTTTGAATTAGCTAGTCAGTATATAATACTGAATCATTCCTGAACTTCATATCTGTAGCTAGTATTTAACAAATTGTTTTGTAAATTTAACTGCTGACTAAAAATGTCTGAAAAAAATTATTCGGGAAGTTTGTAACATTCTCCTTATAAGGTGAACAGAATGTTGCCTTTATTAGTAAAACTTAATACATGTGGCTTTTTGTTAATTTGCATGTGGCATAGTAACATAATGGTTTATAAACTATTGTTTTAACCAGAAAAAAAAATTGCAATTTTCTGACTGAGAGAAGAGCAGACAGAAATGAAGATTTGTACTCCAAGTTAATCACAGTACAGAGGCAGGCATGTGTAAAGGAACATCCAGTCTTGTAATATTAAAAAAAATGTTCTAGTGCTAGACTGAAAATGTTTGCATACTGGAGTTGTAGAACATGACACTGCTACACCAATGACCAAGTGGAATACCTTAGGATGGGATAAAGGGCATGATTGTAGGACATCTTGTAGGAGAGAAAAGTAGCTAATGAACTTGGAGTGCATGGAGTCAGACACTCTGCAGAATGAGAACAAGTAATTGTGGTTCGGGTCCAGCTGCTCCCCGATATGTGAGGAGGCAGTATTATTGACTGGGCAGGATATGCTCCAGTCATCCCTCTGACTGGTGAGGAAGCAGAGTGTTTGCTGTTATTATAATTTAAGCAGTGGATGTGTGTGCATCAGGATTTACCCACTATTGGTGTGGTTTGATCACAAGGGCAAAGCTCAAGTAATTAAACAAAGCCAACCATGGGTAAATCTTGATATACCCACACCTAGCAGTGGATTATTGCTATTATACAATGATTTTGTTTAAGAAACAAATTGCTTACCTTTTTATATAATGTCTTTGCATAAGGGCACTGTATATAAATTTGCCTTTGCATTTATCCTTTATTGACATACCTAAGTATAGTGCAAGAGAAGCAATGGAGAAAAGAGAATCTACTTTTGCTGTTTTTTTTCTGTTCACATTTTACAAGGGATGCAAATATAAGGAAAATCAGGCACAGTGCTCTTTCGTTATTTTTCAGACTGCGCCTGATTTTTCTTTTATTTTGCACTGGGAATGCGCCTGATTTTTCTTTTATTTTGCACTGTTCCTCTGCATATTCCAATAGATAGTCTGGCCACTTAATGGTACTTCAGTGGCATAATTTTATTCTATTGGTATATGCTCAATTTATAATGGGCACTCTGATTGGGCTGTCCAATCAGCAAGCTCACTTTTGAATACAAATGAGTCCTCATTGTATAGTAGTGTTGAAGTAATGTTAGTAAATGCAGATAATAAACAACCTGCAGATGTGTTAAATTGGGCACAGTGCACCTTTGAGGTCTGGATGTTTATTTTTAAAGCTGCTTAAATCTAGCCTGCATTTCCTTTTGGAAATAAGTATGAAGTAAAATGTTATATGGCAGTCTCTAAGACATTTGAGTAATGTCCTAAAGAAGTGAAGTCATTTTATGGAAGAATAGAGCTGTACTTCCTTTTCTCAGATGGAAGTAGCTTATAAGCATTTTAAAAAATTTTCTTCGATGCAGTGATTTGTCACAGAGTGATGTTATGCTTGAATTTGTAAGATACAAGAGGAGAGTCAACAAAGGCTCTGTGTCTGCTGTAAATGCACTAATGCATCCTTGCCATTGCACAATCTGCAGAAATTATTTGCTTTATAAGGAGTTTATGAACAGACTGATTGTCATGTAGGTTAATTCAGTGATCCACAAGAGTCAAAATATTAAGTGTTACACTTGATGTGGGAAGCTTGTCCGTTATGCTAGAAGCTCCGCACACTCACATCTTACTTATACTTATATTTACTACAAAATTGTAGCACTTTAGCTTAAGTGCTGGTAGTGGTGGACCTCATGGTTGATAAAGTCTCAGATACCCTAGTTACACCCACAGGAAGGATAATAGAAGACATCCATTTGGTGGTGATGATACATATCAGAGATATTTGTATAAGTAGGCCACAACAGTACCACTTCCACCTTGCTATTATTTAAAACAGTAGATATGAGCCATTATGCAAGCAGTATCCAAAGTTGGAACCATCTGGCTTCTAAAGAACATGGACTCACGTGGACATGGCTTAATCTAGCACATGTGATCTATGTTGTTGATCCAGACTGTGTAGGTTACAAGTTCTTACATTATAAAACATCTGCTGCTTTTGAACAACCCATGATTTTAACTTTGGATATGTTCAGTGCAAACGATATTTGGAATTGTTTTTGTTATCACTACACCATGGATGCATTATAACCATTACATAAATGTATTAAATATATCATAAATATGTTACGTAATATGATTTCATATATATATATATATATATATATATGTATGTGCACATAAATAAACTACTGAAGCACACAATGGTGATTGGAATCAAATGAGTCCATATATAGAGAAGTGAATTGTGACATCCATGTTGAAAAGATGTAATAAAGGGTTATAACCAAAGACCCAATCATAACTCTTTGTAGTACATGGAGCTTTATCTGCTCTATGTACTACCATTTACTGGGAAGGAAAACGGTTCAAAGTGTTGTACTTGTTTTTAAAACCAATAAAGCATGTAGGATGTGATGTCAAACTTACCTTACTTTAAGAATTCTGGGGTGATATACGATGAAAATTGGGGACAGTTTTTAAATATTCCTCTAATTTACTTATAAAGTTAATAGAACAAGTGTTTTGTATCAATATGCCATTTTCTGGACAAAAATATATGTGAAACTCTAATTTTGGCATTGACTATGATCTTCTATGATTCACCAGGAAATAAAAAGAATTATGAGGGACAGAGCAAAACCTTAGGAATAGTTGAGAAATAGATGCAGATTCTATCTCACATAAAGTTTTAAGTGCATACTTCTCTGAAAAAGGCAAGACCTCCAGAATAAGAAAATAATACAAATGTTTCTTCCACTTCTTAAGTGTCCTTGGATGACAATTGCATATAAGACTAGTGAGAATTATGGATCTTTAGTTTCCAGGGTCTGTAGATGGCCAACCTTTGTGCAGACTGATGATTATTGCTGATCTCCATTAGTAAGGCATGAAGCCAGTTTGGAGGCTACGGTTAAATAGCAATTCCAGAAGGTCTGATAAGTCAGCGTTCATGCTGTTTAGAAGGCATTCTATGATGCTCTGTATGTTTTATTTTATCTATGTTATTTTACATTTGTTTACCAGGGTATTGCACTGATCACAACTGACTATTTTCAGGTTCTGGTCTGGTGAAATAATTCACAAAGAATAGAGAATGCAGTAAGCTATACATATCAAGAACAGAACAGAAATACAAAGTATAACAAAACAGTACAGCAGCAATTAAGAGATGTAGCAACAATTAATAGACAAACTCACATTTTGCGTGATTATACTTCTGGTTTACATTATGGTGGAAATGCTGTGGGGGATAAGTGTCAGGGTAGGGAAGGATGGGAAGGTGGCATCAAGCAGTGTTAATAGCTGAAAAGGAATAAAGTAAGAGGTTGTGAGGCCTTAGGTGACATGGCCTGCTGTGTGACAAGTGCAGTTTAATTTGGAATTAAGGAATTTTTTAAATTCTGGGTGGGGAAGGAGGATTATGGGTCCTTTAGGTGGGGAAAGGAGGTTGGGAATTCCCATAGTTTAGGAGCAAGGATAGAGAAAGATTGATTGGTACGGTGTAGCCTGGTTTATGGGGTTGGAGTGGGGTGGCTATTTGGGAGGTGTCTAAGGTTGTAGTGTTTGTGTTTAGTATAAAGTTTGACAGCTAGTGGTGGGATTTGTAATGACACAAGTTTGAGTGGCCTTTTATGGTTGAATCGTTCTGAATTGGGTAGTTTGTAATTATTGGTTTGTATGTTTTGTTTCATTGTTTGCTGGAAAAATGTTCAAAACTATAAATTTAAAACACACTCAAACAAGTGGTGCTGTACAATACAAGGGATATAATTCAATCATATATTATAATTAATACAATCAGGTGAATCAAAGAACTTTTGCATGGCCCTAATAAGATGTGGAAGGAGCCTATTGCTTGAAAACAGCTTAAAGGTACACAACCTTCCACTGGCCAGATGCATTTTCTTTGAATGTGGGTTTCAGTGCTGTTTCAGTGAATATGAGTTTCAAAGGTAGAGAAGCTTTAATGCTAAGTCTGTTTTCATTGTAAGATTACTGTTTTGTTTAGGTTTAGTAAATGTCTATCAGTGTTTGGGCTATAACATTTGAAATAAAAGTTGTAAATTAAATCCAAATGTCAGTAATCATTGTAGAAGTAAAACATAAAACAGTATGCACACTGAGAGGTTTGAACAGTGACTATGGCAAATGGGGAGAAATAGCCAAGTCATGGGACATTGGACTGGCTGCATGGGTGAGGGCTATGGTTGTGGGGGGATGTGTGGGTGGGGCTCTTGGTTTGCACCCCCCTGCAAAAAATCCTGCGGGCTCCCTTGCTCACAAGTATTCATCAAAACAGTTATACAATGCAATGTAAACTTTGATGTCGAGAATAACTGTATGCACTGTAACAAGAATGACCTCCTGTCACTCTGTGTGCACCCTTTTAGAACAATTGCCATTATGTGAAATCCTAATGATGTGTAGCCTAAATGCCAATTAATGTGCAAGTAGATGTGAAAAAGATGACTGTTGTCAAGCTAATGTTACAACAGCTTTGCCCTTTACTACATATACCCATTACTTGTGTTACTTTGCAGTACGACGTAATTTTTAATTTTTAATGCCTTTTTTATTCGTGCCGTGCTCGTCAGTGTGCAAACATGGGTCACTGCCTAATGAAAAAAGTGAAACACTTAATTTGTGCCGCCTTGCATAACAGACATGAATAAACAAGAGTAGCACCTACCAGTCAGTAATAGATAATACTCAGTGAAGAAAATGCACCTTGCAGATAACTTTCCCTGTAGCACACAGTGTAAGTGCAGTGAGTTTAGAGACAGAGAACAGCTGATACAGAGCTTGAATCCAGTTTTCAGATCCTTTTAAAGAGGTGGTCAGAATGCCTTTTGTCACACCATTTTGTTTAAGATTTCAACAATACAAACAAATGTGTATTAAAACTATGTTTACTGCAAAAATGTAACATTGATACTTGTTATAAAATCCCAATATAATGTGTGTAAATTATGTTAAACATGACAACGGTGGCATTTAATGCCGGATGCACATGCATATATATGATGTGCACAATATTTTTGAAACAATTATTATGAGTTGTCACATATCATAAGTATGTGTTTATGATGGAATGTCTTCCGAGGTATGTAAATAATCTCAATCAACTTGTATTACTCAGGTCATGTAACTGCATGCATATGAAATGCATTTACAAAGACAAATACTTCTATATAGAAATTTAGTCCCATGACAAAGTAAAGTCACAGGCATATTGGCGTGTCTGAAGTATATCTTCAGTCCTTGTTGCATTATTATACCTCTTATTATAATGTTAAAAAGTCAGTTTTCCTGTGCACTGACAGTTACTAAGCAACATTTAACATTTCATCATTTTTTGTCATGGGTTTGATTCCCAGGTGGCAATACTCAATCTTACAGTGTGTAACTCCCAAGAGGCGAATATGCCACAAGTTGTACCATTTTTCCTTCAACCAACGAGGATGATAGTATAACAAACACCATAAAGCACCTCATTCTTTAAAATTAAAACATGTGTCAGTAGTTTGAGCACCACATGTAGCCAAATCTCACTGCCATATTTCATACCCTCTGTACTTTCGGATTAAATCAATGTCAATGTGCCTGGCAAGTCAATTCTCTGTTTCCAATTGTACAAATGCAAATGACAAGGCTGTGTATTTTTGAGCACAAGCTGTTACACTTGAGACATGAGTTGTGTGCCAATTCAGACCCATATTACTACCTTGACTGTTGCAGACATGACTGGCGGCTGTAAGGATGGTGTTTCATTTATAGCACAAAGATGGGATATGGATGAGTCCACGAGTTTAGTGGCATTCCTCATGCAGTACTAGAGCCAGAGACTGCTGCAGGAGGAATATGCCGGGTCTCGGTATAAAGCTGAGACTTGGAATAGCTTAGCCAAGGCTATTTCCAGTGCAACTGGCATCCCACACACTGGGGAGCAATGTCACCACCCCAACAGTGACATGAAAATCCTACCTTGCACTCTTCTTATAACCTCTTTTCTCTACAGCCTTCTTCCTTCTACAGCCAAATTAATAATATGAACACCATCTCTCACACTAAGACATCACTCACTTTCCCCTCACTGTCTCTAATCATGAAATTTCTAATATCTCTATTAGATATCTTACTAGAATTGTCTCAGGTCTCATTTATCTCATACTAATCTACATAACAAATAATATGACTAAAGTTTTTCCTCACATATTTTCTCCATCTCATTTTATTGTTTGAACTAATGTAAAACACGACCACACAGACTGTAAAAAAACAGAAGGAAGCCAGGAATCCACACAAAAGTTGAATTTAGCACTTTCACCTCTTTATTAGAAACTTCATCAGAATAACCAATACATGCAACCCCACCCTTATATACATGCCTGAATACATTAATAATGACAACATTTCCTTTTAAAACATAATATAAACAAGATAAAAGCATACAAGATAATTAAAATAACTTTTCAATATCATCTATGCAACTTTAAAATATTGACAATGTAAACTACTATATATATATATATATATATATATATATATATATATATATATATATACATGTGTGTGTGTGTGTGTGTGTGTGTCTATAAGAAGCCCAATAATTACAAATTAAACACTGCTTTTAACCTTAAAATCGAACTAATACACATGGCACTGTTAAGCCCAGGATACTCAGAGGCATTAGCTCTCATTTGCCATCTCAGTTCCTTTAGTTCCAGAAAATCATTTAAGGGACCTCCCCTCTCCCCTAATATAACTTGGTCTATAATAATGAATCTAAAATTATGTCCAGCATGTGTAGCTAAGGCAATTTTCATGCCTTTTTTCTTTATATTGTAATTGTGTTGGTATATTCGAGTTCTAAGTGCATTGACAGTTTTCCCTATGTAGAAAGAGGGGCATAGGGAACACACTGTACACCACAGCCTTGCTACTACATGAATATTTTTTCCGAAGAAAATGTTTCCCGTAATTGGATATCCATACTTCTGTACCTTCTTGAATATTTCTACATTGTAGGTAAAACCCACATTTCACAATACACCCCCATTACCATGTATATATATATATATATATATATATATATATATATATATATACACACACACACACATACACAAATACACACACACACACATGCACGCACACATATATATCCATATCTATATCTATATATATATATATATATATGTGTGTGTGTGTGTGTGTGTATGTATATATATGTACATATATATATATATATATATATATATATATATATATATATATATATATAGGGTCTATATTACGTGATCGAATGATTAGGTGATCGAACACCTAAACATCGACCACATAATATTGAACTGCAAAATAGCGAACACCGCCGGGAAATGTTACCATTGGCCACAAAAAAAAATTAACTTTACAGCCAAACTAAGTGGAGGGCTTCACCCTCCACACCCCCCTAACTAAATATACCAACTCAGAGATGGCTCCACAGTGGAGAAAATGTCAAAATCCAGCGAATGGCCAAGGGAAAGCTTTCCCTGCATTAAATTGGTCGTTCATTGTTTTTTTGCTTTCGATATTACATGGTTGATGATTAGGTGTTCGATCACCTAATCATTCAATCACATAATACAAACCCATATATATATATATATATATATATATATATATATATATATATATATATATATATACACACATATTTTTTTTTCTTTTCTCTACTGTACAGCTGCAGCAGAGAAAGCAAAATAAATGTGAGTCACATCAGAAGACTGTAACCTGCCTGAGAGAGGCGCGGGGGAAGTATGCATCAGGTCTGAATGCAAGGCAGAGAAACATATTCAGTCCATCACTCCATACCATCTTAAGCAGGCACACCTTAACTTTTATATCAAGCATACATGCCTGCTCCAATAACTATAGTGATTGCATTAGGCAATCAGTACATCAGAGAAACTGTGTGTGGGTTCAATATCCAGACAGTCATGATATTTTTTTATAAGACATTAACTACAACACTAAATGACTGTAATAATTAAATATTTACAAATGCAGTTAATAACTTTGAAATCATAGATATGATATTGTATAATCAAATATATGATTCTGTTTGTCGTATCATACTACTGTGCTTAATTGATTGCATGACACATTAATTCCTTCCCATCATATCAGGATATGGCCACAATGTATTTTCTTTTCTCACATTAGTTTATGTATTGGAATAAAATATCGTGATATGTTCTTGATCTCATTCTCTTTTTTATCTCCACACCAAATCTCTCTTGTGTATATATTTTTTTAATTCATTGCTTCTGAAAATAAAAAGACCATTGGAACAGGGAGGTAGACCAAACACTGTGGTTCGGCCCATCATACAACCACAGACAGCACAGACACCCAGCACATCTGGGTCACAGCCTGTCAGAGTTGCCTGCACAACTCCTGCCCTACCTGCAACCCTTGTGTCAGAAATGTCTGTCCCAGCTACTGGTACACTGGTGGCCACCAGAAGCAGTGGTTGTAGAGGTGGCAATTGTGTTACCCATCAGGAGCTGACAGGGCTCATGCAGGGCACTATGGAGAGGGACCTTGATGTTCACATTGGCAGGGCTGAAAAGGTTCTGCACTGTATTGCTAAAATGACACCATGTCCAGCACTGACCTAAGCAAATGATACAGGAGACAATGATGACAGTTTTGAAGATAAGGCCTAGATCACTGTTCTTAAGCTGAACATGAATGCTTCTCTGAGGTTCCCTACCTATCTCCAGTCACAGTATCACTAAACCTTTTGTGTGCATTACCATCCCTGTCGGTCTTCTATACCCTGTATATCTGCACCTGCTACCTAACCAACACTACCAACCTGAAATTACCTTACCCAACATTTCTCTTTTTTTTTTTTTTTTTTTTTTTTTTTTTGGAGAGAGAAAATTACACCCCATACATAGTTCTCCACTTCACCTGTATTTTATCCTGACACACCCGAGGTGGTTCAATTAGCTATACAACATTAATCTGTTGTTGTTACCCATCTCTGGCATGGTGACTCTCAAGTCATGAAATTGTGTGTTCTGAAGAAGTTGACAGCTATAGTGCTCTCAAACTACCCTCAGGCAAATTCTGTATTCTTTCCCCCATGTCCTACCCTCTGTTTGTCACCCCTATTTCCACCATTGTCCTATCAACCTCTTTTTCATACATTTAATATGGTCAAGAAATAAAATCACATACAACACCCATGACCAGAAACAGCCCATTGAAAATCCTTCCCTTTTTCCCCTCAGCATTTGACACAGAGGTTGGCATCAAGCATCTATGCTCAGTGAATGCCATTTAACTTCCTAAGGGAAAAGCTGAAGATTTTAATTTCACAACAATAGTCGAGTTACCTTTCCAGAAATGAGCTTAAAACCATTACACTATGGTAATACAGATTACAGACAGAGTAAACAGTTGCTATAACAGTTCTTAGGTTGCTTGATGTAATGAACTAGAAGTTCATAACTGGTGTATTGAGATAATTCCCCTGTATGTAGACTGATGTTTTTACATAGTGCCATGTTCGATTACAGCTGTATGTCATTATTTCATGAGATTTTATATTCCTATCATATGTTTAACTGCAGATGTCTGCATTTATCTGCAGTTACAACATTTTATTAATTTACTACTGTCCCATCAGTCCGACGAGCCTGATCTGCAAGGGCATGGAATGCATTATCATGGAACTCATAAACAAAGACATTGGCAACCTTCAAACACTGGACCCCACCCAGTTTAGGCTCGTGAAGGGCCAATCTTGTCTCCTGAACCTGACCCTGACTGACTTCTTCAAATCAGTCTCCAGAGCTGTGGACAAGGGTTAGGTGGTCCACACAGCCTGTCTGGACCTCGCCAAGGCCTTCAACACCACCCCCCACTCTGGAATCAAAGATAAACTTACTAAGCTGGGCATAAATCCCTATGTCACTCAATGGGTTGCCAACTGGCTTACTGACAGAACCCAGACTGTAAAATTAGCCGACTCCAAATCCAGCTCCAGACAAGTGACAAGTGGAGTACCCCAGGGTTCAGTCCTGGGACCGCTCTTGTTTGGCTTCTACTTCTCTGAACTACAGGCCAACACTAAGGGACTCTGGCTAACAAAGTTCGCAGATGACTGCAAACTGGGAGCCATTATTGAATCCCCAAATGATGTGGATATTCTACAAAAGGGCCTTACAGAAACAGATGCTTGGTGCCAGAGCCATAGGCTCAAGTTTAATGCCAAGAAGTGTGTATAGTTATCCCCTTTGGAAAAAAACATGTACCCATGAATTACCACATAGGTGGCAGTACACTAAACACTGAAAGTGTTATGAGAGACTTAGGGACACAGGTGGACAGTGGTGTCACCTTCGATAACCACATCACCACAACAGTCAGGAAATCCTTCTATGTGGCACACCTCATCACTAAGGGCTTTTCATCCAGAAAAAAGGAGGTCATTGTCCCACTGTACTCATCCCTCATTAGACCCATTATAGAGTACAACGCCCCATCTGGTATGTACCTCACAAGGCATCTGCAACAGCTGGAAAGGCAGCAGAAATACCTCAGTAAAAGAATCACAGGCCTAAAGAAGATGCCCTATACTGACTGTCTAAAAAAACTCCAGCTATACTCTGTGGCATATCGTCTACTCAGAGGTTATCTCTGCTTAACATACAAGGCCATGTCAAACCCTGAGCTGTTGGACATGCTCCACTTAAAGAAATCCCTCAGACCCACACGCTCCAGGGATCTAAACCTTGTCATCACAATGAACAAAACATGCTGGAGGGATAGGTTCCTGACCCAGAGACTCCCCAGACTCTGGAATAGACTGCCCATACATGTCAAGCAGAGTGCCTCTTTGGCCCTCTTCAAAAGGAACCTTGACGATTGGATGGGGGATCAGTCGCCCTGCTAGACAGGGGTCCAGGGAAGTAAATATTGTGGGAAGAAATATCCAGGGAATTGTTATGGCTAAGCTTGTATAGGCCCTAGGGCCAATAGCCTAGTACCAACCTATGAACCTATGAACCTACCATTTGAATACTGCAGCAAAAGCATTTGCAAAAGCATTCCATCTCCAACAGGGGACTTAGTAAATCACACTTATCCTGCTTATGTGTTAATGTTAGTTCTACTCTCCTACTCTTTATTGCTTCCTATAACAAGGGCTTTATTGTACAGAGCATGACAGAGTAATAATGAGGTAATAAGCAACAGTAACACACCATACAGATGGCCCTATATGTCTCATAAACAATACAATTGCTATCTCTCTCTTTCACTCTCTCTTCACTCCTTCTGCTACTGTTCCTTCAATTGTGTGATTTAATGTATGTGAAGCTAGAGTTTCTTTATGGAGTGATGAGATAATGTTCATTCAGCTTTATAGACTGATTTTTGCATACTTTCAAGGGTTCTAAACCAGGCATTAGCGAAGAGTTATTAACTCTTTTTAATACATTATTTTATGTGTAGCTGTTGGCTATGTATTGTGCTGAGTCAATAAGCTATGTGTTCCCTGCATGCCTCTCCCCCATTTCTATTCTCCCTTTCATTTCATCAGACTTTCTCCTCTGCATTTGCACAATGTTCTGGCATTGAGCACCACCTGCAACTTAGTCTAAATGGAAGTGCACAGCTTACACCAAAATCCTGAGTTTTTGCCTTCAGCCAATTTACTATGGTACCCATCGCACTACTGTGCTTAGGTACGCATAGTCAAGCTAATCTTCTGCTGAACAAGCTAAAGAACTGAATGTAAACCATGTAGGATTTCCAAATGTCAAATATTGCCAGGAGGCATTCTGCATTGGATCATTTAGTATGCTTCTGGCTGTAGCGTACACCTTATATGTTCATTTTTTTCATCCCTCTAACGAAGCCTAAAGGCTACATTCTCCCTTGCGTCATTGTTTTGTGACTGTCCCACTAAATCAATAAAACCATTTATTTTACTTTTAATTACATTTGTTTACCAGGAATTTCTGACTGTCAAGAAGCCCATTTTCAGAGGGGCCCAGGGAGAAAAGCTGCACTACAATACATCTAAGAATACTTACAGCAATAGTTATTAATTAACAGTAGAGAAATAAGGAATTAAAAAAAAAATATATATATATATATATATATATATATATATATATATATATATATATATGTAAGGAAAATTACACACTGGAACAAAAATATAGCACAACATGTCAGCATGAAAGGTCAGTACTATATACAGCATTACACTATCTACAAGAGTATTTTTATAGTAAAATGTAACATTGTTACGATCTTAATAAAAGATATGTTTCACTGAATAGTCCATTTTGGGAGTACTTCAGAATACAGTAAAGTTAAGGCTGAGAGGTAACATTTCCTGTGTTGTGAGGTGACATAATTCACATGTCTGTGAAATGATTTGTCATGGGTTCAAATCCAGAAATCCAGTCACATTTACTGTTTTAATTATATTACTATTATGCATGTACGTTTTGTCAATATATCTTAGGAACCCACCTTTATCCTGCTTATGTCTCAAGTCATGGTTATACTTGTGACAAAATGAAATACTGCCAGCACACCTAGATGAAATTTTGTAAATAATTATATGTCACTGGTGAATATCGAAATGATTTATACAAGATGCTTGTGTTACAAATGTATTAGAATGGTATGTCATGTGTATATCAAATGGGTCTATATCATTTACATGAAGAAGCAAAATGTGGACTCACCTTTAGTCGACCCATATTTGTCAAAGCTGCACATCATCGAATGGCCAAATTATCAATTTCTTTCTAATGGAAATAAATTGGTTGGTCGTTCTTTTAAATCTGCCCTTTTCCCGACTGCAGTGTGATCTCAGAGTTAGTATATTTAGTTGGAGAGGGTGTATCGGGGGTGGGGGGGAAAAGCCCCCTACTTTCATAGTGTTTGTTTTAATGTGGTGTGTGTGGTTGGGCTACCGAATTCTTTCCCTTAAAAAGAAATCAGTGATTTGGCCATTCGATGTTGTGCAGCTTCGACAAATACGGGTCGATTAAAGGTAAGTCGACATTTTACTTGTTTGACTTTATAATATAGACCCTATCAAACTGCTTGTACAGACGTGTGTGTTGAAAAGGTACTTGCAAAGTGCTGTTTGAAATGTAACCACAGTGTACCCTACTGGAAGAGAACAGAAATGTACATGCACTATCGTAACTGTTTAAATGTATATATTTTAACAGTGGAAACTGGAATACACAAGGTTAACCTCAGTCTAGCAAACTTTAGGAAAATATCTGAAATTAAATTATTTTATAGGCTAGGTCATTAAAGATGGTATCTTTCAGTTCTCAATGCAGCAAGAGACAAAGTCTGTGCTAGGAAGCTTTCTGTATTGTCTTTAGGGTGAACTAATTACTAGTCTTGAAAGCATGAAGGAATGCAATTGTTTTATCACTTCCAGCATCTGCCAAAGATATGAGCAAAGCCCTTGTCTATGTATTTTTACAGGTAGATGCTAAATGCTACCAGCTGCCATCAATGGTTGTTTTGCCTGGGAACTAGGGAAGATGACAAGAAGTAATGTCATTCTGCAAGCTATCCCAGCAGTAATATTTTAGATATTATTCTGAGAAGTCTCTTAGTGAGACCGAGAATTCTGCATTCTGTCATGACAACAACTAAAAGATCCATTCACCCCATCTGCCTTACTCTATTAGTAAGTTCCTAGGTTATAGTATAATTCTCTTAGATTCAGTCCGGAATAGAGTGAAGCTTAGTTTAGATATTTTTCTTTATTTATTTGAGACTGTCCTACAATGTTGTTTTAAATATTTCCTGTGGTTTTGAACTCTGATGTCACTGTGCATATATATCTAGTATTGTATTGTTCTTTTATTGTTTATTATTAAATATATTTAAACCTTTCATTGTGGCTGATCAGTGTAGAGATATCTAAGTTTTGAGAGTACTTGCATATTTCTTTGGCGACACTGTGTAGGCCACTCCTAAGAACCTTGATCTTGGTCAAACTACCATTTGTAATAATATTAATATTACACAGCAAGATTTGACACCATTTGTTAAGGGCCTTAAGGTAGCTGATAAGGAGTGACTGGTGGCAGTGATAACTACCTCATAATCTGGGCAGAAAGGAGCATAGCTAGTAAACCTGTGGCCAGACTTTCACAGGTTTGTGTGTGTATGTGTGTGTGTGTGTGTGTGTGTGTGTGTGTGTGTGTGTGTGTGTGTGTGGTAATCAAACCTCAAAGAGTGAGTGTGTCAGCTACTTGGACAGTGACACGAAGCACTGTTTGGACAGAAAGGGCGCTGGAGGGCTTGGCTTGGTCACGCAGCTGAGATCTCAACTCTATAGCTGTGCCAGTGGGGAGTTCTACTGTAGATCTGGAGGAAGAGGGAGAAACCAGCCCCAAACTGACTGTGGTCTCTGTGTGTTCTTAAGAGAAATTGCACTTCATGCAAAGAGCTGCATCTGGAAATACTGTGTGTGTACCTGTCATCCTCTCAGTTAATGTCCCCCACTGTTGCCAGTGGTGAGGATTGAGGCTCCTTGATTACTGGTCCAGTGGTGAGATATCACAATACTGTCTGATCCCTGCTTTCTCCCTACTGAGAACACTTCATTGCACAAAGTGTGATACATTACTTATGAGGAGACCATAACATTAACACAGCCCAAAGACATTAAAAAATTACCCAAAAAAATTCTAACATTCTTTATGTATTCAAAGCACTGCCTACATGTCTGTATGTGTTCCCACTTTTGTGTTATAACTTCTTAATGTTTCATATTGACTAGGCTAATGGATATAATGCACACGTTATGTGATTTTACAGCTGTCATTAGGGAAATGAAGAGTAATACATACATTCTTCTTTGCTTCAATTTGTTGTCATATTTGAACTTTGTGAAGAAGGAATTCTTATGGGGTGTGACTAGATAATACTCAGGTCTGTACATTTGTCTTGGAATGCTGTCTAGGTTCAAATCCACATTAATGACAATTTGTTTTTGAAAGTTTGGTATGACTCCTGTGGGTGTAACTGTTGGCAAAACATCTTTGATGTGCCTGTTTTCTATTTTGAAAACTGTCTTGTACAGAGCTTGCCTGAATAATTATGATAACGTGAACAGTAACATAACACAAATATGTGCAGAAATGCACCATAAACTAATGTCTTAGTAGGTCTGTATGTGCATTCTTGTCACCGTCTGTCCACCTCTTCCCACTCCTTCTGTCTCATCTAATAAAACTCCTCAATTCAAAATGGTTTTCATACGCCATGTCTCCATCAGCAATAATATGCTTGGTCCCTCATGTGTTTCAGAATACACCTGTAACATACATATAAACAATGAAGAACTACAACTGTCATGACAAATGTGTAGCTCATGACACCTAAAACATTACTATAACACATCTGTTCTGCATTCCATCACATTCAGACATGGTTATATGTGAATATTGCTTATTTCCATGAAGGTAAACATGGAACACCACAGAGTACCTCTAATTCAGGTTCTAAGTTCAGCACCTCAAGATGTGACTAGGCATGCTCTAATACTTTGCCATCAGCAATGCAAATGAGTGTGCCAATGCTGTGCTTCAGGCAGAGTTAAAAATATTTACAACAAATAATCTGAGTAGGTTGTACAATGTTTATTCAGTTTCAAAACCAAGTTTTCTGTATTTCAGAGTGATGCTGACTCAGTTAAATCAGTCAATTAATGCTAAATCAATCTATTAATATATTCTGCAATCAAACTGTTCCACTTGCAAATGTGTTACAGTGGTATATAACCTTTTCACACATGCTCTGTCACAGTCATTCAGAGTATACTGTCATACTTAGGACACTTCTGCTTGTTTTAATGCACACTATGCAAGCCTAAGAAAAGACAACCGACAGTGGCATAATAAATGTTTACTATTTGCATGCAATCATCCCAGGATGAACTGCCAAGAATGTTTGTTTGACAATCCACTGTTTTACTATTGTGATAGTCATTGACTTCCCATACTGTGAAACAGGTACTTGTCCCTCACAGTAACCCAATGCACATAAATGACAGTACATAAATCTTAGCACAAAAGTCTGTCATTACATAGCACAAGCACAGTGCCAGAACACTGGCCTGCAGACACATGAATTTGTCCCAAAATCTGTGATGCACAGTAGCTGATGGTAGTGCAGTTTCACCAATTACTTATGTGCATTTTCACATCAAAGGCACATTTCTACTGTGGCACTTATGATTGATGTAGTTACAGAATCTAGATAACACTGTATCAGTAGAAGGCTCAACTCTCACAGTAGTGAACGAGTGTGCACGCATGTTTGTATGCGTGTGCGTGTGTGTGTGTGTGTGTGTGTGTGTGTGTGTGTGATTCTAGTGACAGGTAAGTAATGCCTCAACAATAAATGTGCTGTATCTACTTTAATTGAATTTAACTTTGGACTTAGCTCCCGCTGTACTTTATTCCATGTTTAACACAAGCATCCTGTCTGCACTGCACTGATGAGGTCATCCTGCCAAAAGTGCACTCTGTCTCTTTGAAAGTCAAACTTGTCCTTTGGTGCTTGTGGCTAATGCTGTGTTCCCGAGAGTGTATAACTAAATAGGTGGGAGGGTCACATCTTGCAGTGGAGAATATGTGTATCTTCCTGAACAGCTGTGCTACATCAGCTTCCATTCAAGGGAAAATGTTAACATGGAAGAGAATGCTCTTATCCCACTTTTACCAGAAATACTTTCTCTGCATCACAATGAGGAGGTCATGTCAAACCCTTAATAGTGAGACTAGTCCTGTGACACCTGTGTCTAATAGGTGGGACGTTTACATCTTAAGGTGAGGATTTTTGTGTGTGTGTGTGTGTGTGTGTGTGTGTGTGTGTGTGTGTGTGTGTGTGTGTGTGTGTGTGTGTGTTAAATGCGAGGTAGTTATTGCTTCCTGAACAATTCTGCTATATCAGGGCAAGATTTTAACATGAGAGAGGATGCTTCCACCTCCTTAGCCCATTTTTACCACAAAAGTCTTCTCTGCATGGACATCCAAGCTGGTTACACACTAATCAACAGCTTAGCTTCAGCTCTCCCAGAGTGAAAACAGAGACTGAGAAACAATTGCCAGTCATATTGTCACCTTGAGTAAAATTCAGTTACTGCCTAGTAAGTACACTGCCTAGATACCAACAAAGAAGAAACGTAGAGGACCTGAAAGAAAATCAACTAGAAAAAGGAGACGAAAAAACATGGACTGGGAAGAATCCTGCAGCTATTCAACAAAAAGCAGTTCAAGCTCCAGCTTTTGTGCATGTCATGGCTTCCAGTAATCTAAAGGAAAAATAAGTCAAACATGCTCAGTGATGATTGAAATAAACACTGAAGGAGTATATCAACTCAGAAAACAAAAGACTGGAAAAAATGGAAGAAGCTTTAATCAGATATTCAGTTGCACTGACCAAACTGCAAAAACCAGAGGAAGAAATGAAGAAAAGGCTGGCTGAGTACAAGACTGCATGAGAAGAGAAGTTTCATACAACAGAAAAATTACATGATAGAGTATATTGGGAAAATCTGAGATTATCTGCTATAGCAGAGAAATTAGAAGGAGTAGCATGTACTACATTTATAAAGACACAAATAACTAACTGGACTGGTATTTCACAGCAGGCACTGTTAATTAAAATGGCACACCATTATGTATGCTCCAAATCTAGCAATAGGAAAACAGCCATGACCTTTATTACTAAAGATGCAAACCTTCCAGCAGAAAGAGATGATCCTGACAAAACTGTGGCAAAGATGTAAATTATTAAAAGTTGGAGACAGTTGAATATTTGTGATAAATTATTATTCGCTGTACACCAGGCAGAAGAGAAACAAATTTATTACAATAATCAAGGAATGTCGAGAGTCAGGTGCAAGATTCAAGTTGTTATATCCAGCTGTCTTCAAAACATTTTTCCTATAGGATCAAAGTAATTTTTGATGCACAACAGGCCAAAAAGGAAATGCAAAAGTGTGTCCAACAAAAAGTGAGCCATTAAACAGAAGAGAGTCTGCTTCTCATTTTTTTTCTGATAATGAAACACATGGAGAGACTTTGCCAGTTAAAGCTTTTCCACTGTTCCAAAGGAAACTGCTTGAGAGACACATAAAAGCACAGGAGTTGACCAGAAGAACTGGGAACACATTGGAATTGAATCAGAATCTGGAATTAGGAGATAGAGGTGAACAGGAAGAAGACCAGCAGTACAGAAATTACTAAATAATTTTGGGACTGCAAAGTACCAATTGTATTTACAAAATATGGCTGTATAAGAGAAAGTGGAAATAGTGGACTTTTTATTGGCTTTGTTAAACTTGTAGGGAGTTGAAAAGCATTTTCCTTACTTCATGTCATTAATGTTTGGAAGGGCTGAAAGGAGGAGAGGAGAAGAAAAACAGTAACTGTAAGTAAAACAATTTCTATTCTTAATAGTATTTCTATGAACCTTTTCACAATTTAAATTGCATATTTTACAGTAACGTATTTTCAGTTGTTCTTGTATGTGAAAGTTACTAAAGTAAACAGATGTATTTTCTTATTTTGCTTTCTCTTCTCATTCTGTCTTCTTTTGGTATTAGGAAATGTAAGCATTACAGTGCAAAAGAAGAAAAACTAGATAAAAGCATGTTTACATTAATAGGTGGTAATCTTGGGTTGTTGAGGTAAGGGATGGGGTGTAAAAATGCATAGATCATAATATATGTAGAGATTATATATTTCTCTTATTTTTGCATAGGTGAGTGACTAGATTAAGACCCTTGGCTTAATCTAATAACTTTTAAGTGGAAAGTAAATTTAAGTACACCAAATATAATGAAATGTTTTCCTTTAGCAATAAATGTTTCAGCTTTTCTTTCAGGGTGCAGCAAAGGACTACATTGTTCTTTTTTCTCTTATGTTTCCATGTGGACAAGCTTATTATAGGGCAAAAAAACACTTGTTTCTTCTAGGCTAAAAGTTAATGATTTCTGAAAGCATGCAAGTTGTTTTCCCATCTGGGAGGAATAAAGATAAAAAAAAGAGCAAATACCAATTAGTGTAAGTAGAAGCACAGGCAACAACATGCGCCTTAGCTTGGATAACATCAGTTTCAGGTTAATTAGGGCCTGAGTGAGTAGATGTCTATTTGGCCCAAATGTTCCATTTAGGAGGGTTAAACTTCATTATCTGAAGATGTATACAGTTATGAGTATTTGTTTTAAGTTAAGAGGTTATAAGGGTGTTCTGGGAGGGTGTTTTTTTGTTTCTTGTTTTTTTTCAGTGTTTTTATTAAAACAAAAAGTCTTGTAAAATGTGACACAGGTTCTAACATTGATAAGAAAAAAATGTATAAAGGATTAACCTGCCAAACATTAATGGGTACATGTATCACAAAAACTGGAAATAGACATTTTAAAATCTGTCATATTTAACAGGTGAGAATAATGAATAATTAGCAAAATGACAACACTTTCCATATTACCTTGGAATGTGAATAGTCTCAATGTTATAGACAAAATGAAAGAATTCATAATTATATTAACAAATGCAAAGTGCAAACAGCAATGCTACATGAAACATATTTGGAAAGAACTGAGCATGCAAATTTGATAAAAAAGGATTTCAGGATGGATATGTTGCAGAATATCAGGGACAAAGGAAAAGATGAGTACTTAATATTAATTGCTATAGGAGCATTAGTAGTGACAGAAGAGGATAAAAAGATAATAATGGCAGATTTGTGATAGAAAGGGGATACTGGCAAGGGATGAGCACTACACTGGCAATTATTTACATTCTAGCTAAAACTGCTATTATGGAGCTTTAAACAATGGGATAAATTATCAGTTTTTAGCATGGAATATCACTTATAGGTGGGACTGGAATTTGATTTGCAACAAGGATGCATGTGGGGGGCCTAAATGGGAAATATAAAATAAGAGGGTAAATTTCTGAAGAAAAAATATTTGGCATGAAAGACATGAATTGAGGAGTAGGAACTCAGAGAATTTACATATTATTCCTCAGTGTACGAGTGGGATAGACAGAGAAATTATATTTCACAGGAACATGACCATTTAATACAGAACTTTGACACATCCAAAAACTATTTCATATCATGTACCAACAATTTCTAAGATATAAATGCAGGGTAATAAAGTAAAGATGAGACACTGGTGCTTCCATATCTACCTGTTAAAAATAGAGGAATTTAAGGAATGGGTAGTGGAAATTATCCAAGCATTATTAGGGAAGATAGAAAGTACTCCAGAAATTATAGCTGGTGAGTGGGATAAAATGAAAGTGGAGTTTAAAAATAGGGTGGAAACAAAAGAAAAAGAGATATGGTTAAGAAGTAATAATGATTAATTATATGGGCTGACAATGGTGAAATTGTTGCAAAATAAGGGGAATCTCACAGAACAAGAGGCAGCACAGTTGCAGGGTACTAAAGAAAAAATAAGGGTGTACCTGGATAATATGCATGAGCTTAGAAAGAGTGCTGTTAAGCAACCTTTTTTTAATAACTCCAGTGCACAAAAACTTTTGGTACAACAACTTAAGCAACAGAGAGCAGAAAGGATTGTTGCCAAACCTATGGAGCCTATAACAAGAAAAATAACCAGAGATCTTATAGAGGTATTAGAGGTATTTCAGAAAATTTGTGAAAATTTGTATAAAAGTAGAGAAGTGTGGAAATAAAGAAAAGGCACAATTGGACATATTTATGGATAACTTAAATATGGCAAGGTTAGAGGTAAATGAGGCTCAATAACTAACAGTTAAGATAGGAGGAGATGAGGTAAAAATGGTGATGTACAACCAATCTGCAGGAAAGTCTGCAGGAATTAATGGAATTCTGGTGGAAGTTTGGAATGTAGGAGGGACTATATTAATACAGATCTGGAAGGCTTTGGTGAACAGTATTTTAAAAGGAGGACAGAGCACCAACATCCTGAAAAAAAAGCTGTGGTGGACATAATACCCAACAACACTAAATACCCATTTGATCCAGCTTCATATAGGCCAATTTCAATTTTAAACCATGATTATAAAGTGTTTATGTCTATAATGGCTAAAAGAATAGCACTGATATAGATGGACTGAAGTGGTTTTGTGGTGGGGGAAGCAAACATTTCACAATATTAATAAAACAATGATGATTCAGATGAAAGCAGAATGCAAGAAAATACAGCTGTTAGTGGTTTGTCATGATGCAGAAAAAAAAAACATTTGACAGAGTAAGCTGGGATTTATGAGTAGGGCTATTGAAGCATTTGCTTTTCCTGATGTAATAATAAGATGAATTAGAAGGATATATGAGGGATCAGAGGCAAAAATCAAAGTTTGAGGTTTCTTATCTTTAAAGTTGTGTCTGAATAGAGGAACCAGGCAGGAGTATCCTCTTTCCCTTTTGTTATTATATTTAGAACCACTGGCAAAGAAAATAAGGGACACAGAAATTCAAGAATATAATTGGTATGCTGTTCAAGAAAAGTTGGCTTTATTTGCAGATGATATTACTTTGTACCTGATAGAACCAGAAAAGGAAATCTCAGTGTCGTGGAACATTCTGAGACAGTTCTGAGTTTTTCAGGACATAAACTTAATGAAGATGAAACAAAGGCTATAGGTATAAACTATGTACCCAGACATAAATTGGTTCATCAGCACCTATATTTATGAGGACATGATAAAATAAAGTATTTAGGAGTATAGATTAAAAATTATTCTGTTACGGCAGCTAAGGATATGTGGGAAAAGACTAAAAAAGGGAACACAAAAACTGGGAAACTGGAAGCTTTTGCCTATGGATATGAAGAGCAAGATACAAGCAGTAAAATGTTTTAGTCCCTTTAGTTTTTGCACATGTCAGGCATAATTTTTCTCAACTAGGGAAAAAGCACTGGATATAAGTTAATAAAGAGTTGAAGGATTTTATTTGGGAGGAGAAGTTGGCAACAGTCAAGTGGAATTAAGTTGATCCTCCCAATAGAACAAGGAGGTTTAGGATTACCTGATTATGAAGGGATGTTTTAGAGCAGTTACGGTTCTTTCTTAACATAACACAAGCAGAAAGCTACATCTGAAAATGTAAAGGGATGATGATGAAGAAGAGGGTAATTCAAGAAATAAGGAAAAATGGGATTTTGAACTCGGGTCTTTACGGACAGCAACAGTCATAAAGAGTATTATTTTCATAAAGTAGCAGAAAATATGCTAAGAACTTTTTGTCTAGAAGTGTTTGCACAGATATTTTATACCCCAAGAAGACTACAAATAATTATTCCTCAGGTGAATGGCAAATTTTGGAAGTGTAATGGGGAAGAAAGAGGTACCTGGGAGCATATGTTCTCAGACTGCAATGATTTGGCAGACTTTAAAAATTCCCTACACAGTACTTTGTCAGGAATACTGATTGAGCAAATGAGTGTACCCAAGGAAATTACTATTTTGAGCTGGGATACAGGATCTGAATTGCCTTGACACAGTAAGGCCTTGTTTAGTTTAATTCTGCTGGCTGCCAATAAAGCAATTTCTAGAAAATGGAAATGAAAATCTCAAGCAACTGTACTTCAAGTAATGAATACTGTAACAGAGATAAAAGAATAGGATGTAGGATCCTTAAAAAAAATGTAGGAGTATGTTGCATAGGAAAAAACAGAAACTGTGGGAAAAATACATGCAGAAAAATGTTTTAGAGGACAAATGAGGTTTAAGAGAAGGCAGGAATTGAAACAATTATGTAATATTGCTTTGATTATATGATAAAACAATATATGTGATATATAATGTCTGTAAATGTGAACTTGTTAATATAGTTTGATTACTTTTATATAGATGTAAGTTTACCTATGGCAAAAGTGATAATTCCGTAAAGGTTTTTAAAAAAATCTTCTCTGCATCACAATGAGGAGGCCAACATGTCAAAAGTACGCTCTTTACCCTTGCAAGTCAGACTTCTCTTATGGTGCTTGCAGCTAATTCTGTGTTCTGTGGATTGTGTAATTAGATATGTAAGAGGTTTGAATCCACCACTGGTTAAATAATGTGGAGGTTTAAATTCAACATCGGTTAACTAATGTGGGTATTGTCAAGTGCAACTGTGTCTATGACAACATCCCCCCCATGTAAATCTCCACTTAGGAGACATATTTTACTGAAAAGGGCTGCCCTATAAGTCTATATAACTCCCAGGCAATACCTAGTTTTGGAACCACAAGGATTACATAATGGTATTAAAAATGAACTATATCACAGGTGTAGAATGCATTATCCTATTGCACTAGTCACTGACACCATGCTCTTTAGACTGCACAAGTACAGAGGGAGTCGGTTTAAATCCAGAGATGATTGACTACTATGTGTGTGGGTTTGTCTGCTGTGCTGTGTGAGAAGGCTTCTAATGCATGTAGTATGTGCAGTTGTGTGTTGTGCACTTCAACCACCTTTTTAGAAAAGAGCACCATATTAAAAATGGTGATGCCATCCATTCAAATGTGCACTGTCATAACTGTAACACAACATCTCGTGAGACACTTGTGATTCAGGCAGTGTTATGCACCTTGTGATCTTATGAAGTCTGTTCAAATCCAGCTATTACTCCTTAGACTCATCTGTGTCAGTATGACTGTGAATATGCCTGTAAGTAACAATGTTGTCACCCAGCCATATATACTGTGTACATGTACAGCTGGGGATTCCTATTACAAGTTATGCTCATTTCTCACACAAAAATGCTTTACTGGATAATGACTTCAGCTTTCCCATGAGAACTACAAAGACTTTTCCTGTGGTGTGAGGACATCACACACTATTCTGAATGATGTTCCCTTAGTAAGGTGTGTGTTCAAATCCATGAATTATCTACATAT